>NC_134100.1:67706541-67929479 GCF_000715075.1 Nicotiana tabacum
CTATATTGGGGGATCGGATTGCACGCCGCAATAAACTTATTTAAAAGTCAATATTGGGGGATCGGATTGCACGCCGCAATAGACTTATTTAAAAGTCAATATTGGGGGATCAGATTGCACG
The DNA here is from genome assembly GCF_000715075.1 of Nicotiana tabacum. Lineage (NCBI taxonomy): Eukaryota > Viridiplantae > Streptophyta > Magnoliopsida > Solanales > Solanaceae > Nicotiana > Nicotiana tabacum. The sequence continues at coordinate 67,706,663 of NC_134100.1, forward strand.
CCACAACAGACTTATTTAAAAGTCTATATATATACTTGATTGAAATAAATATATGACAGACTTGATTAAAAGGAATATATTGGGAGAGCAAGTTGCACGCTGCAACAGAATTGAATGTGAATATATTGTGAGAGCGGGTTGCACGCTGCAACAGAATTGGTTGAAATAATAATGGGTTATGAATGCTGAGTTGGCTTCAATTATTATCAATGAGTTACCTAATTTATTTTTATTATTTGTTGTTGTTATTAATATTGCGTACAGGTTAATGTAAGTGAACCGCATTAGCCTCGTCACTACTTCATCGAGGTTAGGCTCAGCACTTACCAGTACATGGGGTCGGTTATACTGATACTACACTCTGCAGTTCTTGTGCAGATTTTGGAGTTGGTCCTAGTGACGTACCATAGACTTGCTCGGATTCCAGCTACTCGGAGGAGACTTGAGGTATAACTGCATGGCGTCCGTAGTTCTGAAGTCCCCGTCTATTTTACTTTAGCTGTGTGTTTATTTCAGACAACTTTATTTTATTCAGACCTTTATTTGTATTTATTCTAGAAGCTCGTGCACTTGTGACACTAATTCTGGGATGGTATTTAGACACCGTTGTTTTTATGGATTATTTCACTATATTTCAAACTTTGCTTCCGCTTTTGTTTCCTTGATTATTAATAATTTAAAGATTGTTTAAAAATTAGTTAATATTATTCTAACGTTGGCTTGCCTAGCAAGTGAAATGTTAGGCGCCATCACGGTCTGAAGGAGGAAATTTCGGGTCGTGACAGTAGGTTCCTGTGCTTACTGGGGGTACATAGGTCTCGCGAGTCACGAGCAAGCTTGGTAGAGTCTGAAGGACCGGTACGGAGACGTCTGTACTTATCTCTCAGAGGCTATGAAGTTTAGGAACAATATCACTTCTTTCTTATTCTGTCGTGCAATTTTATTCTATCATCGATGATTGAACCATTCTACTCTTATTCTCTCGCAGATGGTGAGAACATGTAATACCTCTACCGATGGATAGCGACCAAAAACCCCGGTGGCAACTATGGTCAGGGGTAGAGATCGAGGTCGAGGTCGTGCTAGAGGTCGAGGTAGAGCTCAGTCCAGAGCTTGATCAGCTGCACCTGTTGTAGAACCTCAGGTGGACCTTCAGGAGGAGGTTCCAGTTTAGAATGTACCAGCTAGACCAGTTTAGGTCCCGGAAGGATTCATAGCCACTCTAGTATTTCAGGACGCTCTAGTCCGTTTAGTAAGTCTTATGGAGGGCGTGGCCCAGAACGGTACATTTCCAGTGGCACCAGCCATCTCACAGGCTGGGGGAGGAGCACAAACTCCCACTACTCCCGCTCCGGAGCAGATGCTCCCCAGAATCAGGCTCCAACAGCCCCGCAGTTGGGGTAGTTCAGCCAATTATTGCGGCACAGATCGATGATAGGCCCGCCATGTCTTTTGAGGCCTTATTGAGACTGGATAAGTTTACCAAGCTCTTTCCAGTTCACTTCAGTGGTACACCTTCTGAGGACCCACAGGATTATCTTGAACGCTGCCACGAGGTGCTGCAGAACATGGGTATAGTTGAGACCAATGGGATTGATTTTCCTGTATTTCAGATGACGGGTTCCGCCAAGAGATGGTGGAGAGATTATACATTGACCATACCAGTTGGATCGCCTGCACTTACATGGGAGCAGTTCTCTCAACTATTTCTGGAAAAGTTCCTCCCTATCACACTGAGAGAGGAATTCCGCAAGTAATTTGAGCGTCTACAGTAGGGTTGTATGACTGTTACTCAGTATGAGTCATGTTTTGTGAATTTGGCCCGTCATGCTCTCCTTTTACTACCTACGGAGGGAGAGATAGTGAGGAGGTTTATTGAGGGACTCATTCACCCTATCAGACTTCAGATGGCCAAGGAGACCGGAAGTGAGATTTCTTTTCAGGCGGCTGCTAATGTCGCTAGGAGGATCGAGATGGTTCTTGCACAAGAGAGAGAGCATAGGTCCGATAAGAGGCCTCGTCAGTTTGGTGGTTTCAGTGGTGCCTCGTCTAGAGGCAGAGGTAATTTTGGTAGAGGTCATCCTCCTAGACTGTTTCATTCAGCCCTTCAGGTATCTCCCGGTGCTTCAGGGAGTCACGGTCTTATTATGCCTTACTCTGGGCAGCCAGTATTCATTGCACATTCAACTCCTATCAGTGCATCACCACTCCAGAGTTACTACAGCGGTTATCCGACCCATTTAGGTCAGCTTCAGCTTTAGCAGCCATGACATCAGAATGGGTGTTATGAGTGTGGGAACATTGGTCACATCAGGAGGTATTGCCCTAGATTGGCGAGTAACAGATCTCGACAAGATTCTCGTGCCATCATACTGGCACCGATTGCTTCACCGCCTGCTCAGGCAGCTAGAGGTAGGGGTCAGGTAGCTAGAGGTAGAGGTCAGACCATTAGAGGTGGAGGTCAGACCGTTAGAGGTGGAGGCCAGCCAGTTAGAGGCCGTCCCAAAGACGCAGTTCAGAGTGGTGGGGACCAGCCCCGATTTTATGATTTTTCGGCTAGGCCTGAGGCCGAGTCATCTGATACTGTGATCACAGGTATTATTCTAGTTTGCTATAGAGATGCTTCAATTCTATTTGATCCAGGATCTACTATTTTGCTTCATATTTGGTTGTGCCTTGTGATTCTCTAAGTGCTTTTGTGTGTGTATCTACACCAGTGGGAGACTCTGTTGTAGTAGATCATGTCTATCGTTCATGTGTGGTTACTATTGGTAATCTTAAAACTAGTATGGATCTTCTACTTCTTGATATGGTAGATTTTGATGTCATCTTGGGTATGGATTGGTTGTCCCCTTATCATGATATATTGGATTGTCATGCCAAGATAGTGACCCTAGCTATGTCGGGGTTACCTCGGTTAGAGTGGAAAAGGAACTCTTGGTCATTCTGCCGGTATGGTTATTTCTTATATGAAAGCTCGGCGTATGGTAGAGAAAGGGCGTCTAGCCTATTTGGCTTATATTTGCGATCCCAGTGCGGATGTTCCTTCTATGGACTCAGTACCAGTTGTTCGTGAATTTTCAGAAGTATTTCCTGTAGATCTGCCGGGGATGCCACCCGACAGAGATATTGACTTCTGTATTGATTTGGCTCCGGGCACTTAGCCCATTTCTATTCCACCATACCGTATGGCCCCGCCAGAGTTGAAAGAATTGAAATAGCAGTTACAAGACTTGCTTGATCAGGAATTCATTAGACCCAGTGTCTCACCCTAAGGTGCACTAGTATTATTCGTAAAGAAGAAAGATGACTCTATGCGAATGTGTATAGACTATCGGCAGTTGAACAAAGCCACTATCAAAAATAAATATCTACTGCCAAGAATTGATGATTTATTTGATCAGCTTCAGGGTGCCAAGGTATTTTTCGAAGATCGATTTGAGGTCTGGTTACCATCAGTTGAAGATTAGGGCATCTGATGTCCCTAAAACAGCTTTACGAACTCGGTATGGGCATTACGAATTCCTAGTGATGTCATTTGGGTTGACAAATGCCCCAGCAACATTTATGGATTTGATGAATCGGGTGTTCAAGCCTTATTTGGATTCTTTTGTGGTTGTATTCATTGATGATATCTTGATTTACTCCAGCAGGTGAGAGGAACATGAGCATGATCTTCGAAGTGTGCTTCACACCTTGAAGAATAATCAGTTATATGCCAAATTTTCAAAATGTGAGTTTTGGTTAGACTCAGTTGCCTTTTTGGGGCATGTTGTATCGGCAGAAAGCATAAAGGTGGATCCTAAGAAGATTGAGGTTGTTCAGAATTGGCCTAGACCTACTTCAGTTACAGAGATCCGGAGTTTCCTGTGTTTAGCAGGTCATTATCGTCAGTTCGTGGAAGGGTTTTCATCTATAGCAAGCCCATTGACCAGATTGACCTAGAAAGGTATCCCATTCAGATGGTCAGACGAGTGTGAGTTGAGCTTTTAGAAGCTCAAGACCGCTTTAACTACGGTGCCAGTGTTGGTATTACCCACAGGTTCAGGATCGTATACGGTATATTGGTGCAATATTAATGCAAGATGGCAAGGTAATTGCATATGTGTCACGGCAGTTGAAAGTTCACGAGAAGAATTATCCTGTTCATGACTTAGAATTGGCATCCATTGTTCATGCGCTGAAGATTTGGAGGCATTACCTCTACAGTGTCTCGTGTGAGGTAGTTACTGATCATCGCAACCTTTAGTATCTGTTCAAACAAAAAGATCTTAATTTGAGGCAGAGAAGATGGTTGGAGTTGTTGAAAGACTATTATATCACCATTTTATATCACTCCGGAAAGGCTAATGTGGTGGCCGATGCTTTGAGTAGAAAGGTTGTGAGAATGGGCAGTCTTGCGTATATTCCGGTTGGTGAGAGGCCATTAGATTCATATGTTCAGACTTTGGATAATCAGTTCGTGAGGTTAGATATTTCAGAACCCAGTCGGGTTCTAGCTTGCACAATCGCTCGGTCTTCTTTATATGAGCGCATCAGAGAGAGGCAGTATGATGATCCTCACTTACTTGTCCTTAAGGACACGGTGCGGCACGGTGATGCCAAACAGGTTGTTGTGGGGGAAGATGGGGTTCTGCGAATGCAGGGTCGTATTTGTGTGCCTAATATGGATGGGCTTCGTGAAATAATTCTTGAAGAAGCACACAGTTCCAGGTATTCTATTCATCCAGGTACCGCCAAAATGTATCAAGATTTGTGGCAACATTATTGGTGGAGGAGAATGAAAAAGGATATAGTTACATATGTAGCTCGGTGTCTGAATTATCAGCAACTTAAGTACGAGAATTAGAGACCAGGTGGTTTCCTTTAGAAGTTAGAAATTCTTGAGTGGAAGTGGGAGCGTATCACTATGGATTTTGTTGTTGGGCTCCCACGGACTCGGAGAAAATTTGACGCAGTTTGGGTCATTGTGGATAGGTTGACCAAGTCAGCACATTTCATGTCAGTGGCAATTACCTATTCTTCAGAGAGGTTAGCTGAAATTTACATTCGTGAGATTGTCCGCCCTTACGGTATGCCCGTGTCTATTATTTTAGATCGAGGTACGCAGTTTACCTCACATTTCTAGAGAGATGTACAATGTGAGTTAGGCACGCGGGTGGAGTTGAGTACAACATTTCATCCACAGACAGACAGACAGTCAGAGCAAACTATTCAGATATTGGAAGATATGCTCCGCGCTTGTGTTATAGACTTTGGAGGTTCTTGGGATCATTTCTTTCCACTTGCGGAGTTTGCTTATAATAATAGCCTTCCATATAATAATAGCTCCATATGGAAGGCGATGCCTATCACCAGTTGGTTGGTTTGAACTGGGAGAGGCTCGGTTGTTGGGTACCGATTTGGTACAGGATGCCTTGGATAATGTCAAGATTATTCAGGATCGACTTCGCACAAAGAATATTGCTTCGGGTTTCACCAATGAAAGGTGTAATGAGGTTCGGAAAGTAGGGCAAGTTGAGCCCTAGGTATATCAGACCCTTTGAAATTCTTGAAAGGGTGGGCGAAGTAGCCTACAAGCTTGCATTACCACCTAATTTATCAGTGGTTCATCTGGTGTTTCATGTGTCTATGCTCCGAAAATAACATGGTGATCCGTCCCATGTGTTAGATTTCAGCTCAGTCCAATTGGACAAAGATTTGACTTACGAGGAGGAGCCGGTGGCTATTCTAGCCCGGCAGGTCCGACAATTGAGGTATAAGAGTTATCCTTCAGTTCAGGTGTAATGGAGAGGTCAGCCGGTAGAGGCATCTACCTGGGAGTCCGAGTTGGACATGCGGAGTAATTATCCACACCTTTTCTCCAACTCAGGTACTTTTTTCTAACTCCGTTCGAGGACGAACGTTTGTTTTAGAGGTGGAGAATGTGATGACCCAAAATATCATCTTTAAATTTAATAAGTAATTCTATGTTCTAAGATCTCGAAAAGCACCATTTATCATTTCTCGACTTGCGTGCGCAGTCCGTACAATTTTTCGAAAAGTTTTTATGTGAAAAATGAATTAAAATGAGAAATAGAGCTTTAAAACTCAACTAAGTTAACTTTGGTCAACATTTTGAGCAAATGGACCCGGATCAGTATTTTGACAATTTCGGTAGGTCCGCATCGTGATTTGGGACCCGAGCGTATACCCGGAATCGAATTCCGAGATCCCTAGCCCGAGATATGGAATTTTGATGAAAACTTAAAAGCGTGAAAGCTTAATAATTTCTAAAAAATTACAGATGTTGGATTTATTGACCTCGGGTTTGTATTTTTGTTCCGGATCCCGGTATAGGTCCACTATAATATTTATGACTTGTCTGCCGAATTTGGTGAGAAACAAAGTTGATTTGATGTGATTTGGACGTCCGGTTATAAAAATAAAGGTTTTAAAGTTTTCTTGAAAATTTCCTTTGATTTGGTGTTTGATTCATAGTTCTAGGGGTTAGTTTGGCAAATTGATCGCGCGAGAAAGTTCGTATGATGTTTTAGGACTTGGGTGCATATTTGGTTTGGAACCCCGAGGTCTCGGGTGAGTTTCGAATGGGCTACGGGATGATTTCGGACTTAGGAAATCTGGTTTTCTACAGACTTCAGGCTTCTGGTGTGTTCTTCTTCGCATTCGCAAAGGTACTCTCGCGAACGCGAAGAGCAAATTGGGGTTGGCACATTTTGTGCTTCGCGTTCGCGATCGAAGCCTCGCATTCGGAAGGGAAAGAGGCTGGCCAGGATAATTGCCTTCGCGTTCACGAAGGGCATCTCGCATTTGCGAAGGCCAAGCTAGGCAAGCTTCGCGTTCGCGAAGTAGCCCTCGCGTTTGCGAAGTGTAAAATGGGACATCACAAATTTGTGTTTCGCGAACGTGAGGCACTGACCACGTTCGCGAAGGGTAAAAGTCCCAGAAACAAAACTTAAGTTTTGGAAAATGGGATTCGTCCCATTTTCAACCCTTTTTCATTTTTAAGCTCGGGTAAGGCGATTTTTGGGCGATTTTTATGGGAAAACATTGGGGTAAGTGATCCTTATCCTATATTGATTATGTTTCATGATTTCCTACTCATTTATATCATGAATCCGTGAATTTATGGAAGACAAATCAGATTTTTATAAAATCTTCCAAAAACGAAAATTTAAGATTTGAAGGTCCATTTGACATCGGAATTGGATAATTTTTATATGGTTGGACTCTTCTCAGAATGGGTGTTAGGATTTCATAAGTTTTTTCGGGATTTGAGACGTGGGTCCCACTGCCGAATATTTTAATGAATTTTGAATTTTTATTCGAAAAATTTATATCCTATGATTCGTATTGAGTATATTGAATTGTTTGTGAATAGATTTGAAGCTTTTGGAGACAAATTTAAAAGGAAAAGCTGTGGTCGAGTAATTGATTGGAATTTGCAAAGCGAGGTAAGTGTCGTGGTTAATCTTGACTAGAGGGAATAGAACCCTTAAATTATTTGCTATTTGTCATTGTTTGTTTCATAATTAAATCATAATTATTGTATGCTTGTTGTCTTATAATTTTATATTAATTGTTGCATTTATTGGGAAAATTTCTTCTATAAGAATTGATTGAAATGGATATATTGGAGGATCGGGTTGTACGCCGCAACAGACTTATTAAAAATTTCATATTGGAGGATCGGGTCGCACGCCGCAACAGACTTATTAAAAATTTCATATTGGAGGATCGGGTCGCACGCCGCAACAGACTTATTAAAAAGTCCATATTGGAGGATCGGGTTGCACGCCACAATAGACTTATTAAAAAGTCCATATTGGGGATCGGATTGCACGCCGCAATAGACTTATTTAAAAGTCAATATTGGGGGATCAGATTGCACGCTGCAATAGAATTTAATGTGAATATATTGTGAGAGCGGGTTGCACGCTGCAACATAATTGAATGTGAATATATTGTGAGAGCGGGTTGCACGCTGCAACAGAATTGGTTGAAATAATAATGGATTATGACTGCTGAGTTGGCTTCAATTATTATAAATGAGTTACCTGATTTATTTCTATTATTTGTTGTTGTTATTAATATTGCGTACAGGTTAATGTAAGTGAACCGCCTTAGCCTCGTCACTACTTCGTCGAGGTTAGGCTCAACACTTACCGTACATGGGGTCGGTTGTACTGATACTACACTCTGCACTTCTTGTGTAGATTTTGGAGTTGGTCCCAGCGGCGTACCATAAACTTGCTCGGATTCCAGGTACCAGAGGAGACTTGAGGTATAACTGCATGGCGTCCGCAATTCTGAAGTCCCCGTCTATTTTACTTTAGCTGTGTGTTTATTTTCAGACAACTTTATTTTATTCAGACCTTTATTTGTATTTATTCTAGAAGCTCGTGCACTTATGACACCAATTCTGGGATGGTATTTAGACACCTTTGTTTTTATTGATTATTTCACTATATTTCAAACTTTGCTTCCCCTTTTGTTTCCTTGATTATTAATAATTTAAAGATTGTTTAAAAATTGGTTAATATTATTCTAGCGTTGGCTTGCCTTGTAAGTGAAATGTTAGGCGCCATCACGGTCCGAAGGAGCGAATTTCGGGTCGTGACAATAGGGGAGATGATGCCCGTTTTAATATAAAATAAGCTTGTCGTTCGTTGTGCGATAGTTGTACCTTTTGTAACTTTATGATAGTATTATTATCATTGTTATAGATTAAGGTATAAAAATGTGAGTTCAACATGGTTATTGGAAATATTGTGATAAGGTATATTAAGGTTAAACCTTTCCTTCATTTTGGCGTAATCCCGTAACTACATGCGTTTGATAACGAGACATAAAGAGAAGTTCGTATTCCTGGACTTATGTACATTATCCTAGTCTCATAAGTTACAGTATCCTCCCTTATTGGGACTTTATATTCAGTTTAGTATTATCTTCTTTCAGCCAAGAGAGTAGAGAGTCAATATATATATATACAATATTACAGTATTTTCACCACCATCGAGCTATAATCGGTGGCCAGGCCCCTATTGGTCAATCTCTTATTAGATAGTAAGTTATATACCGAGCCTACTGTGGCCGAGCGCCTATGAGCAAGCACAGAATGGACCAGATACCGAGCCTAGTATGGTCGAGTGCCTATGAGCGACCCTACTACGACCGAGCAGTTACACGTATCGAGCCTTATAAGATCGGACAACTATTTTACTTACTATATTGAGAGACTTGATTCAATATCAGTATGTAAGTGTATCTCCAGATCATATATGACTCCAAGTTACTTTCCGTTATTATATTATCAGTTCAGTTTCAATTTTCAGTTATTCTATTGCCTTATATACTTAGTACATTATTTCGTACTAACATCCCTTTTCTGGGGACGTTGCATTTCATGGATGCAGGTCCAGATAGACAAACGGGTAGACCTCCTCAGTAGGTGTTATTTGAGTTTAGCATGATTGGTAAGCTCTACGTCTTTCGGAGTTGCCGGGTCTAGGGTTTTCAGTACATATTATATATATATATATATATATATATATATATATATATATATATATATATATATATATATATATATATATATATATTATGGGTAGGTCGGGCCCTGTTCCGACTAAAATACATCCCTCAGTAGAGGCTTGTAGACACATCTTGTCAGTCAGTACAGTATAGCGGGCTTGTAGGCCTTGTATGTATATTTCTTTTTGGTTTGTCAGCTCTAGTAGTTATGATGGCCTTGTCGGCCCAACTTTATATTGATATTCAGTCAAAGCTAGTCTTCGTTCAGTTTTATATTTGTTTCACAAATTGTCTTGCAATGTGACTCTACGGACAAAGTATAACATTGTATCTTCAGAGTCCCTTAGTCTCATGTTGGTAGCTCAGTTAAGTGAGGCACTGGGTGCCGGTCTCGCCTCCCCAGGTATGGGGCATGACAAACTTGGTATCAAAGCACTTCTATCCTAGGGAGTCTACAAGCCGTGTCTAGTAGGGTCTTGTTTATAGATGTGTTGTGAACCATATTATATAAGAAAGGAACTATAGGACATCTAGGAGTTGGTTACCCTTCTTTCAAATCTAAATCGTGTTGTAGACACCTAGATCAAATATTACCGAAGCATCCCTACTACAAAAAGAAATAATACATGTGATCACGTTAGTCAGTACAATATTATGGGTAGGTCGGGCCCTGTTCCGACTAAAATACATCCCTCAGTAGAGGCTTGTAGACACATCTTGTCAGTCAGTACAGTATAGCGGGCTTGTAGGCCTTGTATGTATATTTCTTTTTGGTTTGTCAGCTCTAGTAGTTATGATAGCCTTGTCGGCCCAACTTTATATTGATGTTCAGTCAAAGCTAGTCTTCGTTCAGTTTTATATTTGTTTCACAAATTGTCTTGCAATGTGACTCTACGGACAAAGTATAACATTGTATCTTTAGAGTCCCTTAGTCTTATGTTGGTACGCTCAGTTAAGTGAGGCATTGGGTGTCGGTCTCACCTCCCCAGGTATGGGGCATGACAAACTTGGTATCAGAGCAGTTCTATCCTAGGGAGTCTACAAGCCGTGTCTAGTAGGGTCTTGTTTATAGATGTGTTGTGAACCACATTATATAAGAAGGGAACTATAGGACATGTAGGAGTTGGTTACCCTTCTTTCAAATCTAAATCGTGTTGTAGACACCTAGATCAAATATTACCGAAGCATCCCTACTACAGAAAGAAATAATACATGCGATCACGGTGTCTGAGGCTACTGTATATGGTCTAGCTAGAAAGGCATAGAATCTAGCTAGAGTGCCACCTGGATAGCCTCCACATCTAGGGAAACCCCTACGTACCTGCCCTTCACCTCTGGCCGGCCGGACGCGTGGTGAAGCAGCAGTGCGATGATCATCGGCTGATGGCCCAGCTATACTGCCTTGCCCTGAAACATGGGTCAAAACCTCCTCATTGACCAATCTCCCCACACTCATAGAAACCTCTCGGTGCGTAAGACTGCTGACCCTGGGTCGGACCCTGGTGACCTTAATACCCACTAGAAGAACCCTGAATAGCCGGTGGGCGGTAGGTGCTCTATGGAATGGCACTAAACTAGGGCCGTGCTGGAGCACCCCGAGTAGGCAGTGGTGTTGAATATATGGTTCTGCTAGACTGGCCCCTCATGAACTGGCCTCTTCCCACAAACGAGGCGCCACTGAATCCACCAGAATGCCAAGGCCACTTCTCCCTTGCCGTATACACTCGGCCATGTTTGCAAATACCCTCAATCCTCCAAGCTATCTCCACAACCTAATCATAAAGAGTCCCCACCTCAACCTCTCGGGCCATAGTAACCTGGATACCATAATGCAAGCCTGCAATAAAACCCTCTCTGCATCTGTGGGGAGTATCATAACTGCATGGCAAAATAACTCAGAGAACCTCGCCTCATAGTCGGTCACAGACATCTGACCCTACTGGAGTAGCTCGAAATGACCCCGTAACTATTCCCTCTATGAGGGTCGAATATACCATTCCAAAAATATATATGTGAACTGGTCCCAAGTCAAGGGAGGTGAACCTGCTGGCCTGCTATAGAGATAAGACTGCCACCATCTACGAGCCTCGCTCTCTAGCTGAAATGTGGTAAAGTCCACCACGTTGGACCCTAATACTCCCATATTATGCAGCCTCTCCTTGCAATGGTCAATGAAATCATATGGGTCCTCTGACCGTTCACCGTTAAAGACAGGGGGACGAGGCCTAGTCCATCTATCCAGACGCTTTTTCTCCTCGACGGATGTGACCGGTCTGGTCTCTAGTCTAACTGCTACAACCAGATGAGCACCGCCCGCAAGTTGTGCACCTGGGGTTGGATAGATGGAGGCAACGTGACCTGAAGCATGAGTGGTAGGGGTTTGTACTCCCCCTCGTGTCTGATATGTGGCTGGGTCCACTGGAAATAGCCTAGACTTAGTCATAGAATCCATGAAGCGCAACATACGGCCTATGACCTCCTGAAATCCTGGTGCAGTCATAAAATTCATCGGGGCCGTCTCAGCTGTAGGTGCCTCGTCCTTCTCCTCAATAACAGGATCCTCCATCGGATCCATTGGTGGTACCACAAGAGCAACTCTAGGATGACCTTATCCTCTAATTGGAGTTGTGGGCATCCTTCGACCTCGGCCTTTGCCTCCAACAATAGAGGGAACAACCCCTCTACCATCAGTTATAGCGAAAGCGCGCGTTCTCACCATCTGTGAGAGAATAAGAGAAAGATACTTAGCACAAAATCAACTACACAATAGGAGATGAAGAAAGAGAAGTTTCCTAACACCATGTAGCCTCTCGAATATAAGTACGGACTTCTCCACACAGATTTACAAGACACTACTAGTCCTGCTCATGACTCGTGAGACCTATGTGAACCTAGTGCTCTGATACCAAGCTATCATGGTCCAATTTCCAAATATAGGTCGTGATGGCGCCCAACGTCGTTGTTAGGCAAACCAACGGTGAACTATTTATTTAATTATTCATTTTATTACTTTTAAAATCATGGCTTTTATTAAATAATGAAAGTAATACATAAAAAATCATGGATATATAAAATATTTGTAAAATATTAAATAAAAAGGTGTCAATATTAGATAAAACCATAAACATCTACTAGAAATTACCAAAATCTGGTGTCACAAGTGCCCGAGCAATCTAGTCGAATATACAAATGTCACGACCCCAACTTACCTCTATAGGACATCGTGAAGGCACCTAGTCTCTACGACTAGGTAAGCCTAACATTTAATAATAACGTGACAGAAATAATTAACAAAATTCTAAAGCAAGTCTAATAAACTGATATAATCTCCTGAAATAGAAACTCAACAACACACTTCCCAAAACGGGTGAAACTGAGTCATAAGCTCTACAGAGTAATACTAGAATGTCTACTACATCACCGTGTGAATAAAAATACAACAGAAAGTACAGAAAAGGGAAGGTGCCTCCTAGGCCTGCGGACGCCGAGCAGGTATACCTTGAAGTCTCCAGAAAGCAGCTAACAGTCGATCACTAATGTCCGACACGAGCAGACGTACCTGGATCTGCAAAAAAATATTTAACCCCTATCCTTATACTGCCGCATGCGCGTCAATATCACATCACAATAACAACTCGTATCACAAGTGCCCATATGTCACATCTTGTCAATAATCAACAATATCAATATTTCCACAACAATAGCCCATGGCTCCACCACAACGCGTACAAGAATATCAACAATAACAATGAATGAAAATTCTCAATAAGAAAGATGTTTCAACAATTAGCACTTCGCCTCAACTTGATAACGAATTTCACAACTTCAACACCGATAACTCAACAACGAGAAAGATAATGTGTAACCACGATACTAAATAAGAACAACTCACAATAAAAGAGATAACATATACTGATGACTTCAAATAAGGATAATCAACCATGAAAGAGATAACATGTAACAATGACTTCAAGTAATGGTAATCAACAATGAGAGAGATAACATGTAACAATAACTTCAAATAATGATAAATCGACAATGAAATACATAACATGTAACTATGAAAGATGCAACAAGTTCAACTAAAGCGCAAGAGCCAAATATCAAGTAAGATGCGAACAAATGTAAACAAAATTATTTAAGGCATGTAAGGATAGACTAACACAAGTAAAAATAGGTTGACTACAAGAATTTAGAACATGATATGACAATTCAATTAATGCATGGAAAGAGTCTAAGTAGCCAAACCGAGCAAAAACCACATATAACACGTATACCCACTCGTCACCTTGCGTGCACGGCTTTCACATAACACAAATGACACAATCAATCCCAAATCCTAAGGGGTAGTTTCTCCCGCAAAAAGTTAGGCAAGATACTTACCTCAACTAGCCTAATTCAACTCTCAAAAATAGTTTTCCCCCTAAAACTTGCCTCCACACGGCTCAAATCTAACCAAAATTGACTTAATATCATCAAACAATGCAAGGAAAATCAATTATAATAGATAAAGCTATGACCTTTACACTTTTCCCAAAAAAACAAAAAAAGTCAACTCGGAGCCCGCCCGGTCCGAACATGGGTTCAAAGTTAGATTTCGACTACCCATAACTCCACGAGTTTATATATGTGATTAGTTTCAAAATCCGAGTCCAAATCGACTCTCAAAATTCAAATTCTTATTTTCCAAAAACTTGACAAAGTTTCACAAATTATGCTTTGATTCACATGATTTTGATTTAAAATCTAAAATATATTGATAGAATATGATTGAAAATAGATTAGAATCACTTACCCAAAGTTTGTAGATGATAATCCTTTCTCCAAATCGCCTCCTACCGAGTCTAGAGTTCTAAAATAAGAGAAAAGAGATGAAATCCCGACTTCCAACCCTTTTGATCAGCTGCATATGTCACAATTGCTACATAGGTTCGCAATTGCGAACCCTCGCATTTGCGAAGAATTCATCGCAAATGCGATCTCTGACCAGCCTATAGGGACTTCGCAATTGCGAGAAATGGGTTCGCAAATGCGAACCCTGTCCCTTTGCAAATGCGAAAGTTTAGTCGTAAATGCGAGCTACCCAAAATCCTAAACCACTTCAAAATTGCGATCAAGGTATCACAAATGTGATACCTGAGGGGCCCCCTGCTAAGCTTGCAATTGCGAACCTGGTGTTCGCAAACACGATACCTAAAGCATCAGCACACCAGATTCTGCATTTCAATGCAAAACCTTCTAAAACATGTCCAAAACTCATCCTAGCCCCCAGGGCTCCAAACCAAACATCCACATAAGTCTAAAAAAATCATACGAGCTCACTCGCATGATCAATATACAAAAATAACATCTAAAACTATGAATAGAACACTAAAATACATAAGTTTCAAAGTAAATTTCAAGAATCTCTAGAATTACAACTAAACGTCTGAATCCTATCAAATCAACTCCAATTGATACCAAAATTTTGCAGACAAGTTCTAAATAGAATAACAGACCTATTTCAAGTTCCAAAATTAAATTCCAATCTCAATAACTAAAAGTCAACCTATGGTCAAACTTTTCAACTTTAAATTGCCAAATTTTGGCAAAATAACACAAATCAACCTACGGACTTCCGAAATCAATTTCGGGCATACGTCCAAGTATGAAATCATAATACGAAGATATCAGAGCCATCAAAATACGGTTCTGGGGTCATTTTCACAAAAGTTAATGTTTGGTTAACATTTCTAACTTAAGCTTCTAAGTCAAGAATCAAAGAGTCTGAATCAGCCTGAAAGCTTCCCGGAATGAAACTAATCAACCCTGTAACTCATAAAATCATAAACATACATGCGTGAAGCATCAAAGGGGTAACAAAGCGCAATTACACAAAATAACTGGTCGGGTCGTTATAATAAACCATTATAGCTATTGTCTGAAATGAAATAAACAAAAATGAAAATAGAATAAGAAAGAGACTCTGGGAGCTGAAGATCATAGCATGGAGAACAACTCACTACTATGTCTCGGGATAAGGGGGATGCGTGCTCGAATGGCCAGCAGATGTACATGCCTTAGTACCTGCACAATTAGTGCAGAAGTATAGCGGGAGTATGTAAATCAACGTGTACCTAGTAAGTATGTAGTCTAACATAGAAGAAGTAGTGACGAGGGGTCAACATCGACCCTTACTAGTGGTCAATAAATAAAGTATAAGAATTATAAATAGGCATGAAATACAACAGTAACAATGGAATAAGAAATGGTAAATAACATGATCATTTAACATAATGACAGTTTAGAATCTCTAAATATCACGTGCTATCTCAACAAATAAGGACCATCAACTAAATATCAAATCTCAAGTCAAGAAGGAAATATTATGTGTATTCTGACTCCTAGCGTTATTACGCACGAGTTATGCCGAGGTCGTACGGACCGATCCATAATAATTGTGTACATACACTACCGAGGTCGTACCACCTGATCCATGAATGCATCTCAAATATACTGTTAAGGCGTACGACCCGATCCATAGGAATAGAGAAACTCTTTCTTTAGGTCAGAAAACTACAACACAAGGATGGGAACATAAAGAAAGCATAATTTTTACCAACAATCAAGTATTCTGCCAAAACTCAAGGTAACGAAGCTCACCCTAACATAATCCCTAATCAAATTTCAATTATAAATTTACGTTATTAAACTAATAATTGAGTTCAACCAATATAAATATTGCATAATAAAGTCCTAAGTCTACCCAAACATAAACATGGTTTTAGCTACGTATAGATTCTCTTAACGGGCATAGCACCCACAACTAGTAGCAAATAACAATTTAAGCACCTACAATGATAATTCTCTCTTATAAGATTAGGCAAGAGACTTACCCCGCTTATAAGTCTTCTTCTCGGCCCTCAAACCACACTAACAGCCTCAAAATAACGCCAAGCAACCTGAAACTAGTCAAAAGTTGTACAAGCTAGTCAATATATGCTAAAAAGTTCATAATTCATCTACTAGAGTAATTTCTCAACCCAATTCGAAAAGTTCCTAAAAGTCACCCCTGGGCCTACGTGCCCGAATTTCAGAAATATTTGTAGATAAATGTTACCCATGACCTTACTAACTCAAATATATAATTTATACCCAATTCCGACATCAATTTCCTGGCCAAATTCTATTTTTACTAAACCCTAGGGTTTTCAAAATAATCCCATAACTTCCATAATTATTATGTTAAAATCTATGTATAATCTATGTATTAAACTCATATTAGGTAGAAATCACTTACCTTAAAATGTTAGATGAAAAATCCCTCTCTAAAAGCTTCAAAATCGGCCAAGCAAGGTGTAGAAATGAGGAAATGAGCCTAATCCTGACTTTTAAAAAGTGTCTGCCCAGCGACTCATTCTTCGCGATCACAGAAGTACCATCCCGATCGTGAAGGCAAAGCTGCCAATGCCCATATTTTACCCTATGTGAACGCGACAGGCGCCTCGCGATCATGAAGGCTAACCTGGCCAACACTTCACGAATGCGAGCTCCCCTTTGCGAAAGCGAGCTCCCCTTCACGAACACGAAGGCTACCAGCCTGCCATCCCCCAGCCTCAACTCCTTCTTCGAGATCGCGACCTACGCCTCGTGAATACGAAGCTCCACAGTCCCCACCCTTCATGAACATGTCCCTGTCTTCGCGAATGTGAAGCAGTGAATCTCCCCTAGACCAAATCCTTCATCGCGAACACTAGACACCCTCCGCGTTCGTGAAGAAGGAAACCAACACTAGAAATCTAATCATTTTGCACTTAGCTCCAGGTGGTCCGAAACACACTCGAGCCATACGGGACCTCGTGCAAATATACCAACAAGTCCATAAACATAATCTGAACCTGCTCGAAGTTTCAGAACACATAAAATAACATCGAAACCAAGAATCGTACCCTCAAACCAAACTAATCAACTTTTGAACTTCAAACTTCTTCAACTAGCTCCGAACGCAATGAATCATACTTAGATAACTAGGAATGATACCAAATTTTACGCACAAATAACAAATCACAATACCAACCTATTCTAAGGCTCAGAATATAACCAATCGGACATCGGTAATGCCAAATTCTACTTCAAACCAAACTTAGGAAACTCTAAAACCTTCAAGATGCCAACTTTCAATAATAAGCACTGAAACGCTACCGGATCACCCAAATATCGATCCGAACACACTTCCAACTCCAAAATCATCATACAAATCTATTAAAATCTTCAAATCCCGGTTCCAAGGTCGTTTACTCAAAGTGTTGACTTAAGTTAAATTTGGCCACCTTAGGCCACTATTATATAACTAGGTGTTCCGAATACAATCCGAACCTTTCCAGAACTAACCCAATCATCCTTGTAAGTCATACAACAGTAAAAACACATATGGTAAGTCTTAAATAGGAGAACAGGGATCTAAAAAATAAAATGATCGGTCGGGTCGTTAAAAGTTGAGTGTATTAGACTTTTATTGGTATATAGAGGTGCATTGTGTTAAATACGAGTTGTATGGGGACGCCATGCTTTATGTATATTGTATTCGTGTGGTTGTATGATAGGTGGATATATTCAGATAGCCCTATTTATAAAGGCGACTCTGTCAATTGTTTGAAAATTTTGAGTTAGCCAAAATGATGAGTAATAAGAGGCTATTTAGTGCAAAGGTCTAGAAAGGTTATGATTGGATATTTGAAATTGATTACGGCTTCGGCTATACATTCGAGTACGAATGTTTCTAAGTGGGAGAGATTGTAAAGCCCCAGAAATATTCTAACAAGATTTAGCCTAATTCGAGCATAAGAGAATAATTAGCGAGACTTTGAAGTTTGTGCAGGCCCACACAAGGGTATTAGGATCATCACAGTACTTGGGCATGAAGGTCATGAGGGCCGGAGGTCCCTAAGTTAAGTGTCTAAGGAAATAACTTTGGAAAATTAAATAAAGAAGATTAAAAAAATCACTGAAGCCCCGTGTGGCCAAGATGTGTGGCCCGTGCAGGCTACGTAGCCCATTCCAGAAGAAAGAAAGAAGAGGAGAAGAGAGAGCTCAAGCTTCATGGCCAAGTTAC
Organism: Nicotiana tabacum; assembly: GCF_000715075.1. NCBI lineage: Eukaryota > Viridiplantae > Streptophyta > Magnoliopsida > Solanales > Solanaceae > Nicotiana > Nicotiana tabacum. The sequence continues at coordinate 67,725,288 of NC_134100.1, forward strand.
GTGGCTAACGCAAGCCACCCACGTAGGCCCCTGGGCTATTAAATAGAGGGAGTTCGGGGAGAGAGAAAGGAAGAGGATTTTGAAGGTTTTGGGGTTCTAGAGAGAGAAGTTCTCGTCCATGGGCATTCCATACACTCCAAAGTGAGTTTTTATCCATATTTTATGTTAATTAATATTGAGAAACACTAATATTAACATTGCAACATCCTTGGGTTTGCTAGATTTCATCAAATCAACCAAGAATACCAAAAGAGGGATTTTTTAGGGTTTGTTTCAAAGGTAATTCCCACCACTTGAAACCTATTTATGGAGTATAAATGAGCGTTTTAATATTACTTATAAGTTGAAAAAGTAGTTGAAAAAGTATAATTGATGAACCCTAACTTTGACATTGAAAAGCTTGTTGGTAGGGAAGATGAATAGTATTGGGTTTATTTGAACGACGTCATTTTGAGTTACTAATGGAAAGACTAGATTCCATAACACATTTAATGGATGAATTTGACTTAGCACTCAAGGATTGACCTTTAAATGGTGAAATAAGAATTTTTATAAAAGTAGTAAAGTTAGACCTAAGTGCTAGGCACTTAGTTAGTTTAATTGGTATTGTTGTGATGCATTAAAGATATGTGTGAACTCACAAATGTAGATATCGACTTGTTGACGACGTTTGAGCATTTTAAACAAAGTTGGAGCATCATAGTACTAGCTTGAAGCTTGGACTTGAGGTAAGTTGATTAAACTTACTTTTCTTGGGGGACATTATCTAAGAGCATAATTTAGATTAAAACATGAGTTATTTATATATGTGTCCGTACTTGTGAGGATAACCGGGTGCGGATACCTCTATGTACTAAAATATTGTATTGCATATGAAGTGTCATGTATTGCATATGAAGTGTCAAGTCTTTTTATTTGAAGTGATAAAGAACTTGATATAATTATTATCGTTTTATATCAAATGTTGGTTGCATTATTTTTGTAAAGCTTTGTCCCAGGACTTGAGTTAGAGAGAGCATATGACACTTATTGAGTATCAGTATGGTGTACTCAGCTCCCATGAGCCCTTCTCCAGGGTCCCACTTGCTTTACATATTTTCAGGATGAGACGTGATACGCGAAGAGTGGATGGGGATAGGATGACTCTCTTTCCGAGGCATATAGCAAGATATCACTTCTATTATGTGGTAGCCTTTGTGTTGATCTTACTTACTTTTGGTTGGGTCTGTCCTAAGTATTTATTCCATCCTTGCGTCTTAGAGATTTCATAGACAGTTGTAATTCTTTAGTTATTCACATGGCATGCATGAAAGAAATATTATTATTATTTTGTATTTTTCAATTATTGAAAAATGATGGATTTAAAGATTTCATTTCATGTATGGTTTGAATCATTAAAAATGATTGTGTTTTCAAAAAGGCTTCCGCATAAATGTATTTTGCATATAGATGAGCATTCTTGTACGATTTGGTTCACCTGAGTTGGATAGTGGGCTGGTTGCCGTGGTCACGTAGTTTTGGATTGTGACAAAAACCAAATATAAGAAAAGAAATCATAATGTTAAACAAAAATTAAAGGCAAGTTCGAGCCACCAACCGTAAAGGAAGAAGTTTAAAGGTGACCATCGATCTGATGGCAAACAAGAGCAAGTTCGACGAATGCCCAAAGATCGTTATAAAACCGAGATAGGAAGACCAAATAATAATTATAGCATAGTGCAAAATGATAGTAATGGAGTTAGAAATTTATATAAATTCAAACAAGAAAGTACTAGAATATTATTGTTGGAGTTTATATTCATGTTCTAAAGCAAATTTTGAACCCCTCTCCATTTTACTAGAAGTTTTCTTATGTTAACAGGATTCAACAACTTATATTATCACAAAAAAAAAAGAAGTTTATTTTTACTCTTATTGAACACTATAATTTTTTGACAAAAACAAATAATTCAATTTATGCCGTACAATCCATGAAAATGAGTAGAAAACACAACTCTCGAAAGTAAAGTCAAAATTGATTTAAAGATCTAACTTTTGTAAAAGTGAATGTCGTGTGGAAAGATTAAGACTAATGTTCCCGGCAAAACCGAAAGCTACGGCAAAACAAAATAAAGATCAAAAGGCAAAAGCAGAGGACAAGAAAGTTAAGACTCCCAAGGTTGTGGCGACTTCCTTATTTTTCTTAATTTGTCTAAGTTTAATGTAAAGAAATAAGAGTTCTAGCTCAATTTAATGTTATTCCTAAAGTTAATTAACTAAAATTCCTGCATGCACCAGGTTCAAGTAACTTCAATCATACGCTGTTTCGAAAATGTTTTTCAATTTTGCAAAAACTGAAAACCCAGCCCAGAAATATCTTTCCCTTTTTTCAAAAAGAATTTTGTTTTGGAAAGAACTGAAAATATTTTAAAGAAGAACTTTTCTAACACTTTTTGAAAACAATGCCACCCTTGGACAATGTCAAAAGGTGAGCATTTTCAAAGTGATTCTTTACCAGGAAGCCAATTAAATCGGAAATCGGAATAAAGTTCCCCTTAACTTTTTTTAACTACTCACGCAGGAATTACACTTCATATTCTAGCAGTATTTAAGATTGATTATATGGCATCATTTTAATTACCCCTATATTGCACTTTATATGAACTTATTACTATTTGGAGAGTAAAACAATATTTTTAATAATATTTTTTTGTAGATACTTTTTAAATATTTTAAACTGTTAATTATTATGATTTATAATAATTTTATGTAGTTTTATGTTCAAGTTCACGATGAAAACTAGTCAATGAAAAAAGAGTAGTAGGCGGAATCATGTCTAACTAGTGGGGATTAGACAGAACAAAAAGGTTAGGTACGAGAGAATACCCCACAATTATCCATACGCATTTATGCCCCGACACAATAATATTCGACCTATAACGGAATTGGGATGAAGGGAATTTCACTATAGCTTTATTTTACTCTGTTTGGACCAAGGGGAACACCAAAATTCAAAACCATCATTTATCAACCAAACTACAGTCAGTCTCCCTTTAATAATTTTAAAGAACTAAAGATGAGAAGGACATCAGATAAGAATAACATACAAAGAATTGACATCTATTTTTGGCTTCTCCACTTTTGACCCCCGTCCCCCCGCCCCCCACCTTTTTCTTTACTTTTTGTATTGTTGAGGCTGAGGAGCATGGCAAAGCTAGAGTATAAATATAGGTTTGTATAGATTTTGGGTATATCTTATATTTATATTAAAAAATTTATTATATATGTATAAATATTTAATTGCGAATTCGATAACTAAAACGAGTTATAAATTCGATAACAAATTTAAAAATTTATAAACTTCAAATCTTGGTTCCGACTTTCGGAAGAAACTTTTATCCGTTGGTCATAAATAATATTTTAATATTTGCAAATATTGAAATAGTTGTATTTGCAAGTGAACTTCATGAAATACTGAACTTCAGCATTTGAGATATTAAAATACTGATTTGAGGAGTATTTTGAGTGAACTAATTAGTAGTAGTAGTAGTTTTCAATCATAATTATCTTCAACTTTTTCAAAATAAAGTTCATGTCAAAACACAAGTTCAACTTCCACAAACTTTTTTTAATTAGTTTTTTTTCCCAACAGAAACCAAATACTATCCAAACGTTTGATTACTAGTATGCAGGAGAAAGGGAAGCAACAATATGGGAAAACTGAAGCTTTTCAATAAGCTCTTTTGCATGGCGTGAAGCTCGGCGCTCAACTCGGGCGAACAGCTTGTCACTGAGCTGTTCGCCAATGTGAGCATCGACAAGGACGCCACTGACGCTTCTGCAGCTGATGGCTAAGGCTCGTCCGACTTCAGCTGCGTCGTCCGGGTGGTTGACAACCAAAGGACTCCCTCCCCTGAAGACTTGAAGCTTGTTGATAGTGAATGAGCCGTTGGCTTCAACCACCTCCTTGAAATCTTGTATGCTTGGTGCATACACTGGGATGTTGAAGTTGTCCCTCTTCTCACTTGTAATTAGCCCCTGTTACTTCAAACAAATAGTACTGTATTCATTAGTACAGCGAAAGCAACCTAAGTAGACAATTGACCACCAGTATAAATTTGTTTCTCCACTCAACTGAAGTATATATATACTATTACTTTTCAACACAATCAGTCTTGAACAAAAATTTATAAAATAGAAAAACAAGATAAAGGAAAGAAAGAGGAATCGCATTGAGAGAGAAAATAGCTAGAGCTTCAGCCATTTGAATCTAAGAATCAGAGTTTGTTGGTGCTGCAAAAACTGTTTAACAATGAAGCCTCTTAAAACTACTGTAGTTATGTGTCCTAGGTAAATTAATAACATGTTCTATACGGACCAAATATAAAATTCACGTACTCCAATTAAATATCACTCCCTTTTGTTTGGATTCATAATATCTTTTCTTCTTTCAGAAACTATATTAACAATCGAATAACGGTGGCTGCTTTTTACTAATTATTTGGCGTAGCCACTTGCCATTGCTATTTGTTACTTATGATATTGCTGATAGATGATGACAGAAGTTAAGAGTAGTCAATTTATGGTGCAGGATAGAGAGGAAGCCCAATTGGTCGCAGTGACAAGTAAAAGTCATGATTTAGGACTATTCATTAAAATGGCTCCATGCCAACGCTTAGTCACAATCCCTAGTCGTTTGTCAACCAGACACACTTGGTCTAGACAGATGTTGACCTTTGAGTACTAGTGCTTGGTTGCTCAAGAATCAAATTGGAGAATGACCTGATCCTCTGATTGTGACACTCAACACTAGTCTACATTATATTGTCCAAAACGACCAACTTCACAAAAAGGAAAAGACAATAATATATACTCCTATACCATATAAGTTTAAGTTATATGCTCAGATATTTCAAAACATATCGTCACACTCATGTTGATCCTTCAATAATGAAGAACTTTTAGAGGATCCGACGTATAGCCAACGATATTTTTATAGGATCCGAACAACAAAGACACCAATACTGACGGAGTTAGAATTTTCAATAAGTGAAATCAAAATATAAGAAAAATAAATACACGAATAAGCTAAAATAATTAAAATATAATAATATATAGCTATACTGTATAATGTTTTATGCGAAAGGTCTGTCAATTGACACTCTTTGGTTAAAGATGTCTCCGCGACTGTACACCAACATTATAAAAAAGTTATACTATCTATACAAATTAACCTACTACAACAATTTATTAGTTTGTCTTCCAGATTACATTATCAAATTAGATATGAAAAGTTATACTATATTGTTATAAGTCATCTTACACAGACTCTTTCTATATAGGTCTGTTGAAGTCTTCACTCTTCACGTATTATGGCACAGAGAAGAATATAATAATGGAATGAATGAGTAATTACCTCTTGGACAAGATCATCCCAAGCATCTTGAAAATGGGTCCCAAAAAGGAGTCCGGCCCCACCTTGGTCTGTTGGGTCCACAGAGGTTCTTCCTAAGCAAACTAAGAACATGAAACCCCCTCTCTTCATTTCTTTAGACCTTGCTCCAAGAAAATTAGCCAAATCACTTTGGAATTGCTTTTTGTATGCATTGGCTGTGCTCTCATTTGCACCGTGGATGTATATCCTTCCCTTGTTGTACGCCCCTGATCTCTTATCCAACACTATATCTGGAACCTGTCATCCCAGATTGAACTTTAGCGATGTTTACACAATTAATTATAGTTAGCCGAATTTATTGATTATTTTTCCTAATCAATATACACGGATTATTTATCGATATATACATATCATACATTTATAGGTTATTTTTAGTTTAAGTGATTGGTGGAGGACTATTTAGTTTAATTATTCAAACTTCTAAATAAGTTTATTAGAAGATTCTTAATTAATTAGCAATCAAAGCATTAAACAACTAATTTTTCTCAGTCCATTTCAATTGGCCTATGCATGCACTTATATGTACTCCTTCCCAACTCATTAGTCATTTATCGTTTATGAAGGGGAAAAATACAATTTTATTTTCAAGTATATAAGTTAAATCCAACATCAAACAGAAAATAAAGAAATAAATATCGCCAAAAAAGTGTTTAGGCTAGTGGTTTTGAGAAAACCAGGGGCCATTATTATTTTGAGTGCTTTTGAACTTTTTGACCTTCTCAAAGAAAATAAAGTAGTTAGGATCTTCATGCATTTTCAAACTTGAAAACAACATACTACCACAATTCAAGTGTTTGCCTTAACTGTAAATCATCCTCGGGATTGGTACAAATCACTATTGTTTCCACATTTCTCTGTCTATTTGCCCATGCTACGTAAATTATTTTTTAGCTAACCACGACTTTGATTACCATATTACCATTTGACTTTTGTTTGCAAATATTATATATCTTCAATCTCAAATATTAATTAATTTTAATAATCTAATTTTCAAAATATTTGACGTTAAATAACAAAAGAACTCACTTAGTACTCCTTTTACAAATCTACTCTAATGTGTTGATTTAGTAAATACGATTTAAGAAGAGATAATTTAAACATATATTCTTATATTACAGTTTTCAAATATCAAATTTAAGGGTATAAAAAACTATCTTTAAATATGGACGGAAGTAAGTGATAAATGTTATATATTGAAAGTTGAAGCGCATATATATATAAAGAGGAAAATAACCTGAGAAAGCCAGTGCAAAGAAAATGCAGAGTAGAAAACGTCAATGGATCTCGCCGGGAAGAGACGGCGATAAAAGGAACCGGGAACTCCGGCGGCGAAGTAAGAGCGGTGACTATTGGAAGCTAAGCATTCCTCCATGCTGCCACAAGCATTATTAGCCAACGGCGGCAGCAGCTGAAACAGCGTGTTGAAGTCATTGGAAGGAAGATCAGAGAAGAAGGCAGAAAATTCAGGCGGTTGAAGACCCATCGCTTCGTATCGCTTGCTCATATGTTCCACAATCACGTCGATTATGTAGACGGTGTTGCTGCCGCAGGAGCATCCCAAGTCGACGATCACGAAAGGAACATCCGGTGGGCTCAGCTGGACTTCGTCAAGGGTTTCTTTCAGTAGGTGTAGCATCGATCGAGCATGTTGCCCCTGTATACAAGAATTTATGTTATGTATATATATATATAGGGGCGGAGCTAGTCTGTAGCGGGCGGGTTCGACCGAGCCCAATAGCTTTGGTTCGAATCCTGTATTTGTCTTAAAAAATTCATTGAATATATATAAATTATTAATTTAGAACCCAATAACTTAAAACGATTAGAATTTTGAACCCATAAGCTTAAATCCTGGCTCCGCCATATACAAATTTTATTTTTTTAAAATAAATTTATTACGTGGATGAAAGGGGAGGGGAGTCGAACGCACACCGATTATGAAAAGACTCACAACTATAAACTAATTTTTTTGTTATGGCAAATGCTCGCGAAAGTTTCCAAATGTCCATTTACTACCTAAGGTTGCACAAACGTTATGTCGACTATGCTAAATGCAATAAATAGCTTTCCAAAGAAATAAATTACATGGTAAAGAAACATATTTAGAACGGCGAAAGTGATCACCTGAGCTTGAGAGTTGTTGACGTAGCTAGCCTCTCCTTTCCCCCCTTTCATGCTGAGCATTCTTTCAAGTTTCATGTTAGATACAACAACGTTGTCCTTATTGTCTCCTAAGGGAGCCATATTAGATGCAAAGATTCAATTCTTTTATCAGTGAAAGGGAAGTGGTTAAGTATATATGTTGAGAATAGAAATGACAAATGGTTGGGTGGATTTATATAGAGAGTGAAAAAAGCTTAAAGGATTTGGTCTTGTTCTAGTGGTTAGGATGCATACTCATGAAAGATATGCCTTTTTGACAGAATCTGAAACATAAAGCTAAAATAAAGAATAAATAAAATGGAAAATAATATGAAGAAGATATGGGCTTCACATGGAAACAAATAACAAAGCAGGCCCAAGATTGACGCCGGAATTCCATAATTGAATCTCTACGCAAAATTCTGTAATTAAAGAGCGAAAGAGATCTAACAGGAGTAGGAGATGACGGTTCAACTTTCTGTCCATTAATTAGTTGTGTTTTGTTCTATTATCATGCTAAATCTTAGTCTTTCCACAAGAATAGAGTCCTAATTGTTATTTTGGCCATTTATTTCAATCAAAGTGAATCAAAGATTTTAAATCAGTGGGCGTGAAATACCGCTACACTTCATTGATTTCAATCAAATTTAAGGCGAATTTAAAGATTTTAAATCAGTGGACGTGAAATATCCTCCATTTTATTGATTTCAATCAAAGGCGAATTAAGAGTTTCAAATCAGTTAGTGAAATACGAACACTGGGCACAAAATTGGATCAAACACGTATGTTTAAAATTTGATAAATTTATAGTTCAAATTAAAGTTAGTGGATGCATTTCGCCTTGTATTATTCTTCTGCTAAGCACCATAGAAATTATTCTCCCCTCAAATTGAAATCTAGAGCCCCATGATTTTACAAACTTATTTGATTATGTACCTTGTAATACTCAAAATAGTTTCCATTAGATTAATTAAATAATTACCGAAGATACCCTATTGGAATTTGAAAGCAAATAGTTGCTAGTATTCTAACGTGCATGCCATGATCAGCCAAATAAAAGTATCACTCATGTGTTGACTATGAAAGTAATTAGAAAAATCTATTAGCTACAGCATTCTTCTAAACATGTTTGTTTCTAACGGTTTTATCGTTAACATAATCATTAGAGAAATTAATGAAAAGAATTATATAATAAATAAAGGCCTTTTGAAAATCATATAAAGCAACAGTCTGTGGGTCCAAATTTTAAACTAGAATATATGCCGATTAGGCAAACCTAACACATTTATAAGAAATTAACACGGTTTTTCTATAAGCAACTACCAAAGTGCATAGCATATATACACGAAATGATTATGGTATAATTAAAATATAATATTCAGAAATAAAACCAAGTATATATAGAAGATGTGTTTGTTGCTAGTTAAATTTATATTGATTTAATTTTAGTTGCTTCAGATAATGGCAAATCATTGACTAGTAATACTACTACTACTAGTCATACTTTTATTCTCAACTATATACGTACGACGATAAGAACCTGTTTTGATTCCCAAAATGACGACAAATTATTATACTTCTAATTAAACCCAACTCTTATATACACCTAAACCATGATTTGATACACCAAAAAAGGTTCAACAAGTTCCAATTTCCTAATTTGTATGTTTTTCATATCCAATAGTGTATCATTTGGAAGTTGACATTCTGTCTACTACAGGAACTAAGATTAACTAAAAGTTAAGTGATCATTAATGGTCTTTCTATCTAATTAAGTGTCATCTCCCTCGAAATCAAGCTTCAGTTTGTTCTGAGCCCCACATGCATTAGCTATACGGTCTAATCCTAGGCGGCCAAAGGATCTTGCTGAGCCAATATAAAGACCGTGAAAAAAACTTATTCGCGTTGTGTTTGTATAAAACGAATGAATGTGATACATGTATTTAAGTTTGCATATACCTTTTTATAATTACGTAATTATAGTTAAACCATATATATTCACTTTGAATATTTATAACTCTGAAAATTAAATTGTTTGGTTTGATGTAAACATCAAGTTCGAGTACCTTCTCTACTATTCTGAGGTCAACTATGACGCACCCAAAAAAGTAAAAAAAGAATAAGAAAGATCCACACAAAAGGATAGAAAATGAAGAATCAATGATACACACATAGAAATGAAATATAATTATAGAAAGGATGATTTATCCAACTATTCAAGGGGTTATATTCTTACCGGCTGATTCTTGAGAAATATGGCATTCTTCCGAGACATAAGTATCGCAAATCATGGTAGCTTCACTTACTGTTTGGCCTTCCATCAGTGGATCAAAGTAATTAACTGGCCTTATTTCAAGAAGAAAAAAAAACTGTAGAATGTACACAAATGAATGATAACACCTTTATTTATACTGGCAGATCATAATTTAGTGATAAGGATTCTTGGGGATGGTGATTATAACAAATATTGAAATAGCTAATATGCTAAATATTGATTATTGAGAAGTGGATTGGATTAATTGATTTATATGGTAAGTGATTAACTAAATTAAACAGTAAGTGATTAACTAAATTAAACAGATAAAACTAAATATCTGATTTACTCGTAATATATAGCCAAGGCTACTTAGAGATTAAGGAATAAATTATCTAATTATATTTTCCATTTTGTCCATGCAAACAGATCATTAGGCATTAATAATACCGTTGATGCATAATGAATGGCCATTGGCCAATATCTTTAGTGGACTGCTTAATGAAAGTTTTTCGGGCTCTGAACCAAGAGGTTGTGAGTTCGAGTCACCCCAGGAGTAATGTGGAAAGTTTTTGAAGGGATGGAGCCGAGGGTCTATCGGAAACCTCTCTACCTAGGGTAGGGGTAAGGTCTGCGTACACATTACCCCCCTCCAGACCCTACTAGTGGAATTATACTGAGTTGTTGTTGTTGTTGGTGGATGTGATCAGATGCTGCCGCTTTTGTAAATGAGTTTAACTTATATGAATTAACAATGTAAAAGAATGATTATACAATTAAGATTTCTTTGTTAAGTAATTACGTGAATATCTTGATAAGCATTAAGTGATAATCTTGTAAAAATAACAACTAACCTACTATTTTGGTTAAAATTCAGTATGTAACTTAACTTGCATTTGGACGTTTTAAATGTCCTGCTGCCAACAAAATCAACAATAATTTCTTCTTTTGCTATGTGTCTTGAGGAGGTTGCTCTAGTGGTAAACACACTCCACTTTCAACTATGAGTGTTTAACGGGCGGACTTGGACGGGCTGGACACAGAAAAACCAACCCGTTTGTTTAACGTTGCGGGCTATTAGCGGGCTATACTTTTTCGAGTTTTTTTTTGTCCGTCCGGGTTCGGACTTAGCGGGCTGGACCGGGCCGTGCAATATATTTTTTTTAAAAGTAAATTTTATTTTTCTTATTCAATGTTATTGATATTTAAGTGTTTGCAAACTTTTAAGGCTTAGAATTAAACTTTGAAGTTTAAAGTTTTAAATTTGAAATTTGAATTTTACATTTTAAAATTAAAATTTGAAAGTAAATGGCTACAAAAAATTATTTTTGTAAGTTTATCTATGTCAACCTGAGGTTCTTGGTTTCCGGCATTGGTTGAATAAGAACCATAAACCATTATATCTCTAATTTCTTGGTCCTCCGCTTCATCTACCTCGTCACGCCCTTGATTTCGCTGTTCTGATCTTATCCAATCTCTGAAGCACACTAGAATTTTCAAAGCGTTGCTGCCCAGTGAATGACGGATATCTCCTAGTTACTGCCTTGCTTGGCTAAATGCGCTCTCTGATGCGACTGTTGAAATCGGCACATTTAGCACGTCTCGAGCCATGGCCGAAAGAACAGAAAATTGATTTGGGTTGCTCCTTCACCAACCCAGTGGTAGAAATTCCTTTGTGCGGGGCTCTGCTGACTTTTGCAAGTAGAATTGAAGTTCATCAATATTCCTGCTACCGGTTTGTTGATGCCCCCTTAGTGTAGACCAAATCAAATAATCTTCAACACCATCATTATCATCCAAAGTACTGGTACCGTACCAGATGTTGAAACTGAACTTGAAAGAATATTTGCATCTACAACAGAAGAAGCATCAACAATGTTAGCATAATAATTATATAATGTTTCTAAATGTTTGTGTAGATCAGAAATACAAGTGTCACTATCAGGAGTTTCAGTTGGTCCAATATCCATATAAGAATATAAAGCAGTGATTAATTGGCGGCAAGTGGCCATTTTGATAGAAGGGTTTAAAATAGCACCAATTAGGTAAATAGGGGGAATTGGGTAGAAATATTTTTTAAACTAAAAATCTAGCATAGATTCAACAACACAAGTATATCCTTCTTTCTTCTTCTTCAAATTATGTAGTAAAAGAGAAATTTCAGCAATATGAACTAAACCGTTTGTAATAGTAGGATAATTTGCAATATTTGAATTTTGACCGTTGGCAACGGTCCAAAAAAAACCCGTTAAAAATGGGCTGAACCTGGCTGTAGCCCGTTAAATATTCGTTAACGGGCTTAGCGGGTTCCGGTGCACCGGTATCAAAAAACTGGTCGTTTGAAACCCGCTCCCCGCTCAACCCGTCCCAGCCCACCTCCCACGCTATAGTACTAGGCTGAACCGAGTTGTAAACGGGTCAGTTCGGCCCGATTAACAGGTATACTTCCAACCAAGAGGTTGTGAGTTCGAGTCACCCCAAGAGTAAACTGGAAAGTTCTTGGAGGGAGGGAGTCGGGGGTCTCTTGGAAACAGCCTCTCTACCCTAGGATAGGGATAAGGTCTGCGTACACACTACCCTCCCCAGACCTCACTAGTGGGATTATACTGGGTTGTTGTTTTGCTATGTGTCTAATACTCTATAAAATTTTGGAAAAAAAATCAGATATATCCTGATTTATAACTGTAATTGAAAAATAGTCATAATTTCAAAAGTAATTGAAATTTAGCCACTTTTTTATGTAAAGATAAAATCTGAACAAAAACACCCTTAAAATCCAAAATATTTCCAGCATAATATGTTGGAGTTTGAGTTTTTTACATATGACATTCCAGCATAATGTGCTGAAGTTCCAATATAGTATGTTGGAAGTTTATACGTTGGAGCTCCATAATCTAGCATATTATGCTGGAACTTTTCGTGTTTCAGCTGAAATAGTACTATTTTTCAATGACTTTGCAAATGCTAATTATTTTTCGATCACCAATTCAAAAACAACCCATACTATTTTAATTAAAATTTTATTTGATGTGTGTCAGTTTGGCTATGACATGAAGTCTTTTTGAAGCATTGAATAAGCCGATAAATTAAAGTCACGAAATTAATTGATTATGTGAATACATGCCAATGAAAGTCTAAAAGAGAAGATTTACCTGCACTCACATGTGGTTATTAGTAGTGTATGTTAGTAAGTTTATCCCGTTCAAAAGCTTTAGAGGATCAAACTTAGAGCCTATTTGGCCAATTTTATTGGGCAACCCTATTTTTTTGGTCAAAGAAAGTACTTTTCAAAAATTTGAGGTGTTTGGCACAAAAAAAAATAAATAAATCATATTTTCCAAAGAATGACTCATTAAATTAACCCTTTCCTTTTTATTTCTACCATACCTTTCTTGTAACGACCCGATAGGTCGTTTTGCTTCCTAGATCCCCATTCCCCTCAATAATACTCTCCGTATATACTTTTACTATTTTATGGCTTACGGGGATGGTTAGTTCGGGATTTTAAAGGGTTCGGGTTAAAAATCGGAACACTCGATTCCTTAAGGTTGGCAAAAGGGGATAAGTTTGACTTCAGTCAATATTTTGAGTAAACGACCTCGGAATCGGGATTTGACGGTCCCAATAGATTCGTATGATGATTTTGGACCTGGGTGTATATTCGTGTCGGGTTTTTGATGACTTTCTAAAGTTCCGTTCCTCTAAATAAGACTCCTCGTATGTGCTTTAACTGTTTCTTGACTTGCGGTGATGGTTAGTTCTAGATTTCGAGCCTGGGAATAGTTCTGTATGGTGATTTAAGACTTGCACGCAAAATTTGGTGTCATTCCGAGTAGTTTAAATATGTTTCGGCGCGTTCGGAGTAAGTTGGAAGAACTTGAAGTTCATAAGTTAATTCAATTTGGTTTGGAGTGTGATTCTTAGTTTTGGTATTGTTTTTCACGTTTCGAGGGTTCGGGCAAGTCCGCCTCATGATTTAATACTTGTTGGTATGTTTGGGCAGGCTCCGTGGGCCTTGGGTGTTAATCTTACGAGGCGCGAACCAAGTTTTGGACTTAGAGGAAATGACTGAAGCATCCAGCTTCTGGTGCAATCGCACCTGCGTAAGGCCAGTCGCAGGTGCGAGCTCGCAGAAGCAGCCCAGCAAAGGCTGCCCAGGAATCGCAGAAGAGGGGGAAGGACCGCACCTACGGAGGTGCCGGTACGAAGCAGACGATCGAAGAAGCGGGGGAAGGCGCAAGTACGGTGTGCTCACCGCAGAAGCGGTCTCGCGAAAATGAGCCGCTGGTTGCAAAAGCGAGGAAGCCAACTGAGGGGAGGACCGCATCTGCTAGGCCCTTTCGACAGATGCGAAGTCAAAGATATGGCCAATGAGCTGCAAAAGCGAAAGTCCTGGAGGTAGTGAGCTTCATTTATTACGGGACCTAAGCCATTTCTAACCCATTTCTCTCAATTTTGGGCGATATTTGGAGCTTCTTGAGAGGGGTATTCACCTAGCAACTTGAAGGTGAGTAAATGCTATCTAATGTAAGTTAAATACATAGATTATGGGTAGATTTTAACATGTAAATTTGTGAAAATTATGGGTTTAGACGAAAAACTTAGGTTTTGATAAAAATGAGGTTTAACCACTAAAATGGTTATGAAATTGAGTGAAAATTATATATTTGAGTTCGTGAGGTTATGCGTAACAACTTTCTTCAAAAATTTCCGAAATCCGGGTATGTGGGCCCGAAGATAAATTTTAGAAATTCTTCAATTGGGGTTGGTTAATCACTCTAATAGTTAGAATATCAACTTTTGAACATATATTGATTGATTTATATAATATTTGACTAGTTTCGGATTGTTCGGCATCGAGTTGAGGCTTTAGAGTGAATTTGAGACCGGAAAGTGAGTTCTGAGACGAGGTAAGTCTCTTGTCTAACTGTGTAAGAGGGAATTTACCCCATAGGTTATTTAAATTAATGTTTGCTTCTAATTGTGGGGGGTTACATACGTACGAGGTGATGAGAGCCCGTGCGTAGCTACTAATTATGCTTATGTCCAGGTAGTATTAGGACCCAAATCAAGAATTATTAATGTTTGCACCCTACTTGTTAATTAAAGTGCCAAAATTATATTAGAACTTGTTAGAGGAAGAGTGAAAGACCGTTAATAGAATTTGTATTACATTGTGTATTTGTCTTTAATAACGTTTAAGTCAAATGCTTATAAAGTATCCTATCTCCTTGTAGAGCGGGCCGAACGCCTCGACAGTAGATAAATGCATCTATGATTTGTGCTGCTCAATCTTCGGCAGTGTACACATTATTCTGGATCGGACCGTACGACCTCGGCATAATCGTGTGTGATAATACTCGGAGTTTAATTATACATTGGATATCATTTCATGGCCTGGGAAGTTGAAATCATATACGACTGAATTAATTTGGGAATTTTCATGTGTGAAAGAATTATTTATTTTCTACTTGTTAATTGGTTATTATTATTATTATCATCTATATAACCCATGCTTATTTAGAACTTTTGTATTGCTATTGTTAGCCCATAGTAAGTGTCGATGTTGATCCCTCGTCACTGCTTCTTCGAGGTTAGACTTGATATTTACTAGGTACAGGTTGTTTATATACTCACGCTACACTTATGCACTAACCGTGCAGGATCTGAGGCATGCGCATTTGGTGGACATACCGGCGTGCATCCTCGTTACCTGGAGGCCTAGTGATGAGCTGCTTCCTGAGCCGTTTCGCTGCACCTAGAGTCTCTCCTTTGCTTTCATTTTCTGCCTATTTTTATTTCAGACAGTAGCTAGTATAATCTATTAATACTCATACACTTGTGACACTAGGTCTTGGCACACACACTAGCAGATTTTATGGTTTTGGATTGTTACTATGGCTATGATTGCACTCAGCTACTTTCGTTTTAATTGTTCAAATCTGTTGTTTCTTAATATCTTAACTAATAGAATTTAAATACTTGAAAATTTATTATAAAGAGTAAATCACATGGTTAGTCCACCGTTGGCTTGCCTAGCAGCGACGCTGGGCGCCATCACGACCTATAAGATAATTGGGTCGTGGCATTTCTTCTCTTTTTTATTTCAATCATATTTTTGCTCTTTTTCTCCTATTCCTATTTGGAATAGTCTCACACGGGCAAATTTTTAATTTATATTAAATAATGTATTTTAATATATTTAAAGTATCCTGTTAACAATAAGTAGTATTAGATACTCAATGTTATTACTCTGGAATAACTATATTTTATATTTTACTTTGGAATAATTATATTTTATATTTTACTTTGGAATAACTATAATGATTAAAATCTTTAATTTATATTTTTATGTTTTATATTTTGATTGAATTCCTTTATAACAAAATACTAAATTCATTTCTCTTTTTTAAATAATACTAATTGCAAATTTAACTTTTACTCTTTTTTTTTCTTTTCGTAATTTGAAACTTAAAAGTAACTTTTGGAAAGATTGATCAAATACAATGTACTTGCAAAAGATACTACTCAAATGAATTTGCCAAACTCATAATCCAATTTTGCAAAAGTAATTTTAAAAAAAAAATACTTTAAACAAAAATATTTTAGAAAATAAATATTTTTTGGTAGCTTAGCCAAACAGGCTCTTACAAAATTACTTATTTTCTAGGTATGCGAAGTTATCACAAGCATAATTGTTTTAAACTCAAATAACAGTACACCAAGGTGAACGTATTAAATAAATTCCCTTTTCTCTTTTTACATTATTTACTAATAAATTTTTTTTTGGATTTCAAACTATTTGAAATTTATGAGTTCAATATTATAAAAGTAAACCGTTTTATGGTATTTTTGTCTTATCACTTTATTGTAAAAGATCGGATTGGCTTGTTATGCCATAAGTGCCTCTATATGCAGTCAAGTCGGATTTTAAAACAGTTCTTTTCTTTTTGAGTTTGCAAATTTCGCTCATCAAGCACTTATTTGATCTACTACTATTAGAAAATAATTATCCGTTTTTTGGGTTAATGTAATTAATGGTAAATGGAACTCAGACTAGCTAGCAAAAGCCGCATCTAGAATTCCACAACTTTCTACTGTCAACAAAGAGAAACCAACCACCACATCAGTTAAAGTAGAAAAGGGAAATTCTCATTTGAATTATAATATTTTCTCCCTTCATTTTTTACTATTTCACTATATTAAAAATATATTTTTACTTTTATTTATCCACTATATTAAATCAAGAGAAAGACAATCTTTTTTTTTCTTGTTATACTTTTATCATTAACTACTCATTCACTTAATCATTGAAAATAGATCTTTACACAAATAACAGGTTATTATAAATTAATACATAGTATATGTTGAAACCGGTTAGCTTGTTGTAGTGTGTTTACTTTTTGGTATTACTCCTTAGTGATATCCTAGCTCCCTCACTGATAGACCATTGTCTTTAGTCTTGTTTTATTAAAGACAATTGTCAACAATATTTAGCTGTAGCAGAATACAAAGTTAATGTTTCCTTTTTTCTTTCTTGCGTGTGTTAGGGAGGATAGGTGTTGATCAATTTTGTAGTTGTAATTATTGGGTAGTTGGGACGTTAAAAGAGGAGTCTAATACCTATGCAGTCATGTCATCCGGCGACTATCACGGTCTCTGTCTCTTCTTTTGTTACAGAGGTAAGTTTTGAAAAGAAAAATAAAGTAAAAGAAATCTGAGATTTAAGAGATGGGGGGGCTGGCTTCTTTGGTGTACAAAGCTGTGAACACATTTCCGGTGTCTCTGCAAATTATTTTGTGAATTCACTTATCCACGTCTATGCAATTATAGTGCACTTTAAGGACCCGTTTGGTCATGAATTTTGCCAAAATAAATTTGGGATTTATTTGGCAAATACATATTTGGCCATAGATTTTGCTCACATTTTAGCAAAATCCCAAATCCCAAAATCACTTCAATTGCTGATTTTGGGCCAAAACATGACTCTTACATTTTAATTTTTTTTTAAATATTACCCCAAACTTTTATAATTTATAAAAGAGCCCACATTTATTACGACCAACTAAATATTTGATGAATATGCTTCCTTATCAGCTCAATCCTTTGCGCATCTTATTTTTACTTCTGATTTGTAGGCTAAATGGCTTTCTGAACACTCATATCAGTTAACTTTTTCTTCTTAATTAGGAGCCGTAATTTTCTAATGGGATTTCACTGTAATTAATGATTTATATAGTTCATTATAAAAATGATAATTTTGTACCAAACTTATTTAGGGCTATGGTTTGTGATAATAATACAATTGAGTATTTGTGATAGTTTTTAGAACTTGTGGGTATAAGTCATGTTTCATGTTTTTTCAAATAAAAAGTGAAATATGTTTTGAAAAATCATGCCCAAACACATTTTCATCTTCAAACCAAACTTCACCCAAATCAGATTTTTCAAAACAAATTTGGGAATCTATGGCCAAACGCTAGCTAAGACTCGAAAAAGAATTGGTAGGTTTGACATCTGTTCGTTCATTTTTAATTGTACACTTTTGACTTTTCACTCTCTTTAAGAAAAAAATAAATGAAATATATATTTTACAATGTTACACATAATAATGATAGAATTTCTAAAAAAATAATTAACTTAAATAGCCGTCCACCCAACAGCTTAAACTAAAAATATAATTATGGAGGGTAGTTATGGAGATATTTAATTTATTTTATTTTTAATATAATTTGGATAAACATTTAGCCTAAATAATAGGCTAAATAGTAGTGTGTTGAACTTATGCATACTAATCTATTTTTAAATCATATTTTGCTACTAGTTATATACTATATCACTCGACGGTTCTAAGGTTGAGATTGTAAAGCCCATGCAGTTTAATAGTCCAGGTAATGAACCCTGGTTATGGCAACATAACCGGTGGTACTTGTAAGACTCGTGTTAGCCACGTGGGCGTTGAAAGAGTCATGAGAAGGACTGTGGTTTAGGGTTTGCTTGACAACACTGTGGCTTCACAGGGCTGGTGTCGTCGTAAAATCTTCCCTGTAGCTCCGTTGTAGCGATCCTGGGTAGAAATGGTATCAGAGCCATGGTTATGAGTAGAAATAGATGCTAAGTTCAACACATTTTCTCTAATGAATATCATTAGGAAACAAACTACTGTTAAAAATAGTAGGAAAGAAGAGTATGATATGCCTCAACAATTAGATCTTCTTAATAAATGGACGATTCCTAGAATCCAACATAAAGTTATATACCAACTATGTACCTTTGAAAAATTAGGACTAAAACAAGTAGTTAAAACTACTGAAGAGACTACCACAGTAGACAGTGATCATGCTACTTTTAGATTATTACCTGAAAATGATTTAGTCCCTTATACGAAAACTCATAGATTTTTGCATATCAGTTTAATATAAGTTACCTATAGCCACTTATGTTAAGAGGCTTACCTGAAAGTTTCATAGCAGCTCTTAGAGATGGCAGAAACCAAAACTGAAAAAAATCCCTTATAAGGATAGTACAAACCAGTTTGGCCTATGGCCCTGTATATTTTAATGCTTATCCTAACTTGCAGATTTCTTTGAGTGATGAAAACTCTTTAAATGCTTTAATATTAAGTATTAAGCTTCATGGTTATGACTATATGCCAGGAACAAAATTTATATATATCTGTTACATTTTGGTAGATCGAAAGTTACTACAAGAAGACCTATTAAGTGGGATGAAATAGATTTTCCCAAAGAATGGGTCATTGAGGAAGTAATAGCTCCTCGAAATGACATTAACATTGAAATCACAGAAGTTGAACAAACTTCTGATGGAACTGTTAAGATCAGGTTTAATGAACTCGATCTAACCGATAATATAAGTTATTCATCTAGATTAACTAGATCAAATTCTTCTTATGTTTAACCTGTTGATTATACTGTAGATTTTCCATCTAGAGCATCTACTTCGCAAATTAGAGATAATAACAGAATAAAGGTCATAAAAGTTAGCACAGATAATAATGCTAGTGCTATTCCTAATCCAACTGAATCCGAAATGGATTTTTCCAATGGTTTAAATGGATAGAAACCAAATAGATTTTAGTCCGGGTTCGTTGGCTAGAAAATTGATTTCAGAAGAATTTAAAAAACCCAGATGGGAACTTTTCAGAAATTGATTTTTTGACAATTTCGATGAGAAGTTAATAACTTTCTTCCAAAATAATTTTTATAATGATATTAGTGGTTACAATAAATGATTGCTTTTATACCATGGTTTATGTCTAAATATGTTGATGGTTATATTTCCATGTTAGAAAGAGATTATAAACTCACTAATGGTGAAATCACTAAATCAGTTTTTCCCCCACAAAGCTCTTTTCAAATGGGAGAAAAGGATAAAATAATTTATTTTACACCTTTTTCAAAATTATTTGAAAATGATACTGGCAAAACTACTGCTAAGAATTTGAATACTATGCTCACGTAGAATAATTACACTAATATTTATATCAGTATTCTAGGTGAACATATTGTTTCTATTAATGAAAAACTGGACAAATTAATAAGAGAAGTCCAGAAAAATATCTAGGAAGGATACTACAAAAGGTAAAGAGAAAATTGCTACCGCAAGTATCCAATCTCCTCCTGAGGTCAAAGATTTTAAGTTAAAAAGTCTAGAGGACCTTGAGAAATTATTAGATGAAAATTTGAAGGATTCAAAACTAGTCCTTTAAATTTATAGCATCTATCTGATGAGGATAGAAGACTAAAAATCCATGATGAGATAAATAAGATCTTAGAAAAATTTGCCTGAAAATCGGTCCAAAGGATGTTCTATTATCCTAGACCAACTCCTCAAGATGTAGAGGAATCTCATTTTAGTCATTACTCACAAAGTTATTGTCACAACCCAATTTTACCTATAAGCCGTGATGACGTCCAACGTCGTCGCTAGACAAGCCAACGGTGAACGAGCTATGTATTTATTCTTTTTAATAATTTTGAAATGGTTAATTTTTATTTATGAAGTAGGTAAGAGGTGAAAAATTGAATAAAATAAAGTGTAAACTAATATAAGAACAAGTGTGGTGAAATAAATACTCAAAAGCCATCAAATGTCTACTAGCATAATTCCAAGACCTGGTGTCACAAGTGTATGAGCTAATGTCAGAATATACACACCACTAAACTACTGTATGAAATAGAGTAGATAGAAAGTAATGCAAAAGAGAGACTCCAGGTGCTGTAGAACGGATTCGGAAGGCAACTCATCACTAAGCCTCGGGGTATCGGGTGTGCGCGCTGGTATGACTGCCAGATGCACCTGCCTCAAATCCTGCACGATTAGTGCAAAAGTATAGCGTGAGTACATAAATAACATGTGTAACGACCCGACCGATCGTTTTTCTTTCTAGATCCCCATTCCCCTAAATAAGACTCCCCGTATGTGCTTTTACTATTTTATGACTAGCGGGGATGGTTAGTTCAGGATTTGGAAGGGTTCGGGTTGAAATCAGAACACTTGATTCCTTAAGGTTGGTTAAGAATGGCTAAGTTTGACTTGAGTCAACATTTTGAGTAAACGACCTTGGAACCGGGATTTGACAATTTCAATAGGTTCGTATGATAATTTTGGACTTGAGCGTATGTTCGGATCAGATTTTTGGATGATCCGGGAGCGTTTCAGTACTTAATATTGGAAGTTGGCACATTGAAGGTTTTAAAGTCCTTTAAATTTGGTTTGAAGTAGGATTTAGTGTTATCGAGGTCCAATTGGGATTCCGAGCCTGAGAACAGTTCCGTATGTTGGAAGAACTTGAAGTTCATAAGTTGATTTTATTGGTTTTGTGTTACGATTATTAGTTTTAATGTTATTTTTCATGTACCGAGTGTGAGAGCGAGTCCGTTTTATATTTTCAAACTTGTTAGTATGTTTGGATAGGGCCTCGAGGGCCCCGGATGCCATTCGGACAATGTGCGAAAGTCGTTTGGCCTTGAGTGATCAGCTGAAGCATCCAGCTTCTAGTGCGATCGCACATGCAGAGCGCCAACCGCATGTGCGAGCTCACAGAAGCAAGCCAGCAGCCGCAGAAGCAGCCCAGCATGGGCAGCATAGAAATCGCAGATGCGGACAAGGTGACCCCAGATGCGTGACCGCAAATGCGCGACCGCAGAAGCGGCCAAGGGACCGTAAAAGCGGGGGCTTGCGCAGGTGCGACTCATCTGCCGCAGGAGCGACATCGCAGAAGCGAGCCCTCATTCTGCAAATGCGGACTTAGTCCAGTCAAGAGAGGACCACACCTGCAATGAACCTTCCGTAGATGCGGCCCAGGGACCGCAGATACGAAAGTCCTGGAGGCAGAATGGTCCATTTAATGCGGGACTTAGGCTATTTTGACTCATTTTCTTTCATCTCTTGGGCAATTTTGAAGCTCTTGGAGAGGGGTTTTCACCTAGAAATTTGAGGTAGGTAATTTCTATACAATGTGAGTTAAATACATATATTATGGGTAGATTTTAACATGTAAAATTTTTGAAAATCATGGGTTTAGATGAAAAACCTAGGTTTTGGTAAAAATAGGATTTAACCACGAAAATGATAACGAAAATGAGTAAAAATTATATATTTGAGTTCGTAAGGTTATGGATAACAACTTTCTTCAAAAATTTCAGAATCCGGGCACATGGGCCCGAGGATAAATATTAGGAATCCTTCAATTGGTGTTGGGTAATCACTCTAATAGTTAAAATATAAACTTTTGAGCATGTATTGATTAAATTATATAACATTTGACTAGTTTTGGATTGTTCTGCACCGCGTTGAGGCTTTAGAACAAAAGTTTGGGTTGAAAAGTGAGCTTTGAGACGAGGTAAGTCTCTTGCCTAACCTTGTAAGAGGGAATTTACCCCATAAGTGCTTTAAATTGATATTTGCTTCTAATTGTGAAGGCGACGTACGCACGAGGTGATGAGAGCCCGTCCGTAGCTATTAATTATGCTTATGTCCGGGTAGTTTACGACCCAAATCATGAAATATTTGTAATATTTGCACCCAACTTGTTAATTAAAGTGCCTAAATTATATTGGAACTTGTTAGAGGAGTTTTAAAGGACCGAATTTCACTCACTTGAGTTTTGGCGAGTTACTTGATCGTTAGTGAAAATTGTTTTCGTTGTGCATTAGCCTTGTATTAGCTCTTAAACCGGTTGTTTAAAATGTATCCTCTCTTCTTGTGGAGCGGGCCGAACACCTCATCAATAGATAGATACATCTATAGTTCGTGCCGCTCGACCCTCGGTAGTGTACACATTATTCTGGATCGGGTCATACGATCTCAGCATAATCGTGCGTGATAACACTCGAAGTGTAATCATATATTTGATATCCGTCCCTGGCTCGAGAGGCAAAATTATATAAAATAGAAATTTATTTGGAACTTACCATGTGTAGAAGGATTATTTACTTTCTGCTTGTTATTGAGTTATTATTATTATTTACCTGACCCATGCTTATTTAGAATTCTGTATTTCTTTACTATTAGCCTATAGTAAGTGTCGATATCGACCCCTCGTCACTACTTTTCCGTGGTTAGACTGGATACTTACTGGGTACATGTTGCTTATGTACTCACGCTACACTTCTGCACTAATCGTGCAGGATATGAGGTAGGTGCATCTGGTAGTCACACCTACGTGTACCATATACCTCGAGGCCTAGTGGTGAGCTGGTTTCCTGAGTCGTTCTACAGCACCCAGAGCTTCTCTCTTTTGTATTTATGTTCTGTCTATTCTATGTTAAGACAATAGTTAGAATTTTGTATATTCTACTAGTTGCTCAAACACTTGTGACACTAAGTCGTGGCACACACACTAGTAGACTTTATGGTTTTGAACTATTACTTGGTTTTATTTATTTAAACCTTTCATTTTCTTAAATTTTGCAAATAAGGAAAGTTTAATTACTCGGAAACTTATTAAAAGAGGAAATATATGTCTAATTAACTAGTTGGCTTGCCTAGCGGTGATGTTGGACGCCATCACGACCTATAGGTGAAATTAGATCGTGACAACATGGTATAAGAGCACTAGGTTCACGTAGGTCTCACAAGTTATGAGCAGTCTTAATAGTATCTTGCGGATGGGTACGAAGACGTATGTACTTATCTTCGAGAGGCTAAAGGGTGTTAGGAAACTACCTTTCTTCATCTCCTATAGTTTAGTTGATGTAGTACTAAGTATCTTTCTCTTATTCTCTCCCAGATGGTGAGAACGCGCACAACGGATGTTTCAGACCTGGGAGGAGCTGCACCCCTTGTTGCTAGAGGCTGAGGTAGGGGCCGGGGGAGGGCTCCAGCCCATGGTAGGGGACAAGTACATCCCAGAGTTGCTCCAGCTATGCCACCAACGAGACTAAAATAATGGACAGCCAGTAGGAACCCCCAAAATCCGGTGTCACAAGTGCATGAGTATCTACTAAGGAGTACAATAAAATACATTATCCGTTTGGAATACAAGTTAGACAGGATATTATAAATAACTCTGATGGAGACTCTGTATGCTGTGGATCGTAACACGCACTCGGGGTCTGATATACGGCAACTGCTTGCCCTGGAGCCTGAGCGGTAGGGGTCTGTGCTCCCCCTCCAGCCTGAGATATGGCAGGTGTGCTAGAAATAAACCAGCCTGAGTCACAGTATCCATGAACCGTAGCTTATGACCCATGACCTCCTGGAAGCCCGGTGCTGACATGAAATCCACCGGGGCTGGCTCTGCCGCAGGCACCTCGCCCTGCTCCTCAATTATAGAATCCTCTACTGGATCTGCTGGTGGCATAGCTGGAGCAATTCTGGGACGTCCTTGTCCCTACCACAGGCTGGAGCCCTCCCCCCATCTAACTCGGCCTCTAGCAATAGGGGGTGCAGCTCCTCCCAGGTCTGAAACATCCGTTGTGCGCGTTCTCACCATCTGGGAGAGAATAAGGGAAAGATAATTAGTATTACATCAACTGCACGATATGAGATGAAGAAAGGTAGTTTCCTAACACCCTTAGCCTCTCGAAGATAAGTACAAACGTCTCTGTACCGATCTACAAGACTCTATTTGGCCTTCTCATAACTTGTGAGACCTACGTGAATCTAGTGCTCTGATACCATGTTGTGACGACCCAATTTCACCTATAGGCCGTGATGGCGCCCAACATCATCGCTAGACAAGCCAACTAGTGAATTAGACATATATTTCCTCTTTTAATAAGTTTTCGAGTAATTAAACTTTCCTTATATCCAAAATTTAAGAAAGTGAAAGGTTTAAATAAATAAAACCAAGTAATAGTTCAAAACCACAATTCTACTAGTGTGTGCCAAGACATGATGTCACAAGTATATGAGCATCTAGTTGATTATACAAAATTCTAACTACTGTCTGAACATAGAATAGATAGAACACAATACAAAAGTGAGGCTCTAGGGGCTGCAGAACGGCTCAGGAAGTAGCTCACCACTAGGCCTCGGGATATGTGGGATAAGCACCGGTAGGACCGCCTGATGCACTTGTTTCATATCCTGCACAAAAAGTGCAGAAAGTGTAGCATGAGTACGTAAACAACATGTACCCAGTAAGTATCAAGTCTAATCTCGAAGAAGTAGTGACGAGAGATCGACTTTGATACTCACTATGGGTCAATATTTATTCAGATAAAAAAAATCTTTAAATAAATACTAGATGTGTAGATGCATTCAAATCTTCTCAATAAGGAGGAGCAAATAATTCTTTCACAATTATATAATTTCCAAATAAGACATTCCTTTTAAAGGCTATAATCTTACAAGCCACAACAAAATATCAAGACACCAAGTATTATTATTAAGCATGATTTATGGTGAGGTCGTACGGACCGATCCATAATAATGTGTACACTGCTGAGGGTCGAGCGACACGAACCATAGTTGCATCTATCTACTGCCAAGGCATTCTGCCCTCTCCACAAGGAGAGAAGGATACTTTATAAGAATTTGACTTAAACATTATTAAGGATTTATACTAAAATAATACGAATTTCATTAACGATCTTTCACAATTTTTCTAACAAATCCTAATATAATTAGGCACTTTAAATTAACAAGTATGGTGCAAAATTCCAAATAGTTCATGCATTGTGTCCTAAAACTACCCGGACATAGGCATAATTAGTAGCTACGCACGGGCTCTCGTCACTTCGTACGTACGTAGACCCCACAAATTGTAGCAACATTTAATTTAAATCAGCTATGGGGTAAATTCTCTCTTACCAGGTTAGACAAGAGACTTACCTCGTCTCAAAACTAACTTCCCGATCACGATTTAGCGTTAAAGCCCCAATTTGGTGCCGACAAATCCAAAACTAGTCAAATGTTATATAATTTAATCAACACATGCTCAACAATTCGAAATTAGTTTAATAAGTTAATTACCCAACCCAAATTGGTAGTATTTCTAAAATTCACCCCGGGCCTGAATTCCGGAAATGTTCGGAGGAAGTCGTCACCCATAATCTTAAGAACTGAAATATAAAATTTTCATCCCATTCCATAACCATTTTCGTGGTTAAAGTCTCATTTTTATCAAAACCGAGGTTTTTCATCTAAACACATAATTTTCACTAATTTACTTGTTAGAATCTACCCATAATCTTTTTATTTAACTCATAATAGGTAGAATTTACTTACCTCCAGGTTGCTAGGTGAATATCCCGCTCAAGAAGCTCAAACATCGCCCAACGATGAAGAAAATGGGCTCAAAAATGGCTGGGCCCCGTTTTAAGACATTCTGCCCAGTGATTTTTTGCTCCTGCGGCTCCACAAGTGCATCGGCGGAAAAGGCCTCGCAGATGCGGTTCTTCCCCCGACACTTTCGCTTCTGCGACCAACGGCTCACTTCTACGAGACCGCTTATGCGAGATCACTTCTACGGTGCATGCATCGCACCTGCGACCTCCGTCCGCTCCTGCGATGCCTTCCTTGCAACTGCGCCTTTGCAGGTGCGGTCCATTTCCCCGCTTCTGCGGTCACTGGGTTGCCCTATGCTGGTCCGCTTCTGTGGCTCGTGGCTCGCTTCTGCAAGCTCGCACCTGCGGCTGTCCATGGGCAGGTGTGGTTACACCAGAAGCTGGAAGCTTCAACCATTGCTCCTAAGTCCAAACTTTGTCCGAGCCTCGTCGGATTAACACCCAGGGCCCTGTCCGAACATACCAACAAGTTTGAAATCATAAAACAGATTTACTCGAACCCTCGGACGCATAAAACAACATCAAAACTAAGAATCACACCACAAATCAAATTGATTCAACTTGGAAATTTCAACTTCTTCAAACTTACTCTGAACGCGCCGAAACATACTTAAACTACTCGGAATGACACCAAATTTTACGTGCAAGTCTTAAATCACCATACGAAACTATTCTCAAGTTCGAAATTCCAAACGGGCCTCGATTACTCCAAAACCTACTCCAAACCAATTTTGAAGAACTTTAAACCTTCAAATAACCAACTTTCACTATTAAGCGCCGAAACGCTCCCGGATCGTCCAAAATCCGATTCGAACATCCGCCCAAGTCCAAAATCATCATACGAACCTATTGAACCATCAAATCCCGATTTTAAGGTCGTTTACTCAAAACGTTGACCGAAGTCAAACTTAGCCTTTTAAAGCCAAAGTAAGGAACAAAGTGTTCCAATTTCAACCCGAACCCTTCCAATTCCTGAACTAACCATCCTCACAAGTCATAAAATAGTAAAAGTACATATGAGAAGTCTTATCTAGGGAAATAGAGTCCTATAAGGCAAAACGGCCGATTGGGTCATTACATTCTCCACCTCTTAAACAAACTTTCGTCCTCGAATGAGTTTAGAATCATACCTGGAGTGCTGGATAAATGTGGATATCTTCTCCGCATGTCTTTCTCGACCTCCCAAGTCGCTTCCTCGATTGGTTGGCCCTGCCACTGAACTTTTACTGCGGAAATCCTCTTGGACCTCAATTGGCGAACCTGCCTATCAACAATGGCAACTGGTTCCTCTTTATAACTCAAGCTTTCATCTAGTTGAACCGTGCTGAAGTCCAACACATGTGATAGGTCAGCATGATACCTCCGGTGCATAGATATATGAAAACCAGATGAACTCCCAATAGACTGGGAGGCAAATTAAGCTCATAAGCAACCTCCTCAACTCGTCTCAACACCTCAAATGGGCCTATAAACCTTGGGCTCAAATTACCCTTCTTCCCGAACCTCATGATTCCCTTCATCGGCTAAACCTTCAAGAGAACTTTTTCACCCACCATAAATGATAAGTCACATACTTTCTGATCCGCCTAACTCTTCTATCTGGACTGTGCTGTACAAAGTCGCTCCTGAATCAACTTTACCTTTTCCAAGGAATCCTTCACCAAATCCATACCATATAACTTAGCCTCGCTGGGCTCAAACCATTCGATGGGGGAACGATATTGTTGACCATATAAAGCCCCAAATGGAGCCATGTAGATGTTGGACTGATAACTGTTGTTGTAAGCAAACTCGGCCAAAGGTAAGAACCGATCCCACTGCCCTCCAAAGTCAATCACACATGCTCTGAACATGTCCTCCAAGATCTGAAATGTCCGCTCCGACTGCCCGTCAGTCTGCGGATGAAAAGCTATGCTGAGCTCTACCCGGATCCCCAACTCACTCTGTACTTCTCTCCAGAAATGTGAAGTAAACTGAGGTCCTCTATCTGATATGATGGAAACAGGCACGCCATGTAACCGAACTATTGCCTGAATACAAATCTAGGCCAACCTCTCTGAAGTATACCTAGTCACAACCGGAATGAAATGTGCCGACTTGGTCAACCTGTCGAAAATGACCCAAACTGCATCAAACTTTCTCAAGGTCCGCGACAACCCAACTACGAAGTCTATAGCAATACGCTCCCACTTCCACTCAGGTATAGTCATCTGCTGGAGTAGGCCACCTGGCCTCTGGTGCTCAAACTTAACCCGCTGGCACTTTAGACACCCCACAACATACTCAACTATGTCCTTCTTCATCCGCCGCCACCAATAATGCTGCCTCAGGTCGCGATACATCTTCGTAGCACCTGGATGAATAGAATACCAAGAACTGTGTGGTTCTTCTAGGATCTTTTCCCTCATCCCTTCCACTTTAGGAACACATAGACGATGCTGGAGTAGCAGAACACCATCTTCGCCGATAGTAATCTCCTTGGCACCACCCCGCGGTACCATCTCTCGGAGAACCAACAAGTGTGGATCATTAAACTAGCGAGCTTTGATCTGCTCAAATAGTGAAGATTGGTCAATGACACATGCAAGAACTCGGATGGGCTCTGAAACATCCAACATCACAAGTTTGTTAGCCAAGGATTGAATGTCCAAAGCTAGTGGCCTCTCCTTTGCTGAAATGAAGGCCAAACTACCTATACTCTCTTCCTTTCTGCTCAAGGCGTCTGCAACTACATTCGCAATGCCAGATGATAAAGTATGGTAATATCATAATCCTTCAGTAACTCAATCTACCTCCACTACCTCAAATTTAGATCCCTATGCTTGAACAAATGTTGCAAGATGCGATGATCAGTGTAAACCTTACAGGACACTCCATAAAGATAATGCCTCCAGATTTTAAGAGCGTGAACAATCGCAACCAACTCAGGCCAACTTGTGAAGTGTCACAATACACTATATACATCTCTGAACCGGAAGGCAAAACTAACACCGATGCTGAAGTCAATGTGGTCTTGAGCTTTTGAAATCTCACCTCACAATCATCAGACCATCAGAACGGAGCACCCTCTGGGTCAATCTAGTCAAAGGTGCTTCAATTGATGAAAATCCCTCCACAAACTGACGATAATAACCTGCTAACCCCAGGAAACTCCTGATCTCAGTCGCCAAGGTGGGACGATGCCAATTCTAAACTGCCTCAATCGTTTTGGGATCAACCTTAATACCCTTGACCGATATAATATGCCCCAAGAATGCTACTGAGTCTAGCCAAAACTCACACTTGGAGAACTTAGCATATAGCTTTTGTTCCCGCAAGGTTTGAAGAACCACTCTCAAATACTGCTCGTGCTCCTCCATACTACGCGAGTAAATTAAAATGTCGTCAATAAAGACGATGATAAACGAGTTGATATACGGCCTAAACACCCGGTTCATCAGATCCATTAATTCCACCAGGGTCTTAGTCAAACCAAAAGACATTACTAGAAACTCATAATGGCCATATCTAGTCCGACTGCAACTAGTCAAACAAATCATCAATACGTGGCAGCGGGTACTTGTTCTAAATGGTAACTTTGTTCAATTGGCGATAATCAATACACATCCGCATAGTCCCATCTTTCTTCTTCACAAATAGTACCGGTGCACCCCAAGGTGATACACTCGGTTTGGCGAACCCTTTTGCTAACATCTCCTCAAGCTGTTCCTTCAACTCCTTTGGAGCCATACAGTACGGTGGGATAGTTATATAGGCTGGGTGCCTGGAGTCAAGTCAATACAGAAATCAATATCACGATTTGGTGGAATGCCTGGAAGATCAGAAGGAAACACATCGGAGAACTCTCGGACTATGGGTATTGAATCAATCACCGGAGTCTCTACAATAGTATCCCTAACATAGGACAGACAAGCTAAACAACCCTTCTCGACCATGTGTCGAGCTTTCAGAAAGTAAATAACATGATTAGATGCACTGACAGACGAAACCTTCCACTCCAATCTAGGCAACTCTGGCATCGCCAAAGTAACAGTCTTGGCATGGCAATCTAGAATGGCATGATATGGAGATAACTAATCCATGCCCAACATGATTTCAAAGTCAGTCATATCAAGCAGCAGAAGACCTGATCTAGTCTTGTAACCACAGAAAGTAAAATCCAGGACTGGTAGATCCGATCCACAATAATAGAATCGCCCACAAGAGTGTACACATAAACATGAGTACCCAAGGACTCACGAGAACCACTAAAGAAATGAGCAAACAGAGATGACACATAGGAATACGTAGTCCCTGGGTCAAATAATACTGAGGCATCTCTACCGCAGATAGAAATAATACCAGTGATCACGACATCTGAGGCCACTGCATCTGGTTTGGCCGAAAAAGCATAGAACCTAGCTGGAGCACCACCTGAATGGCCTCCACCTAGCTGGCCTCCACCTCTAGGACGACCCCTGCCCACTTTCCCTCTGCTTTTGGGAGGCCAAACGACTGGTGGAACAACTAGTGTTGTAATCATAGGCTACTGACCCCGCTGCACTGCCTTGCTCCGAAGCTTGGGGTAGAACATCCACACATGGATGAGATCCCCGCACTCAAAATAATCTCTCGGTACAGTGGACTGCTGACATGAAGTCTGACCCTAATGACCTGAATACCCACTGGAGGATCCCTGAATAGCTGGTGAACGGTAAGAACTCTCCGGCATAGCACTGAAATAAGGTTGCACTGGAGCACCCCGAGGAGGCGGCGATGTTGGATATATAGGCCAGCTAGACTGACCCCTCACGAACTGACCCCTTACGAATTGACCCATGCCCCCAGACGGGGCTCCACTAAACTCCCCAGAATTCCGGAACTGCTTATCCTTAGTAGCCTGCTCCCGAGCCCACTGAGATGCGCCCTCGATCCTCTAAGCTATATCTACCACTAGCTTGTAAGAAATACCCATCTCAACCTCTTGGGCAATAGTGTCCTGGCTGGTAGAGTGCAATACTGCAACGAACCTTTGCACCCTCTCTGCATCGGTCGAAAGTATCATAAGTGCATGACAGGACAACTTAGAGAATCTTGCCTCATAGTTAGTCACTGACATCTGGCCCTGCTGAAGCTGCTCAAACTAAAATCGCAACTCTTCCCTCTGAGAGGGTGGAATATATCTGTACAAGAAGAGGCGTGTGAACTGATCCCAAGTCATGCGAGGAGAACCTGCTGGTCTGCCAAGGAGATAAGACTACCACCATCTACGGGGTCTGCCCTACAGGTGGAAAGTAGTAAAATCTACCCAATGGGACTCTAATATCCTCATGCTGTGCAGTCTGTCCCTGCACCGATCAATAAGGTCCTGGGGGTCCTCGTATCGCTCACCTTTGTAGATAGGAATCTGTAGCTGGGTCCATCTATCCAATAACCTATGCGGATTGCCAACCGCATCTGGTATGGTCTCGGGTATGGCTACTGCAACTGGCTGAGCTCCGCCCATGGGCAGTGCGCTCGGAGTCTGATATATGGCAGTTGCGTGCCATGGAGCCTGAGCGGTAGGGGTCTGTGCTCCCCCTCCCGCTTGAGACGTGTCAAGGTCTGCTGGAAATAAACCATCCTGAGTCATAGTATCCATGAACCGTAGCATACAACCCATGACCTCTTGGAAGCCCGGTGCTGACATTAAATCTACCGGGGCTGGCTCTACCTCAGGAACCTCGCCATGCTCCTTAATAATAGGATCCTCTACTGGATCCGCTGGTGGCATAGATGGAGCAACTTTCGGACAAACTCATTCCCTACCACGGGCTGCAGCCCTCCCCCGTCGTCTGCCTCGACCTCTAGCAACAGGGGGTGCAACTCCTCCAGGTCTGAAACATCCGCTATGCGTATTCTCATTATCTGGGAGAGAATAAGAGAAAGATACTTGGTAATACATCAACTGCACGATAGGAGATGAAGAAAGGTAGTTTTCAATCACCCTTTAGCCTCTCGAAGATAAGTACAAACGTCTCCGTACCGATTCGCAAGACTCTATTAGGTCTGCTGATAACTTGTGAGACCTACGTGAACCTAGTGCTCTGATACCATGTTGTCACGATCCAATTTCACCTATAGGTTGTGATGACACCCAACATCATCGCTAGGCAAGCCAACTAGTGAATTAGACATATATTTCCTCTTTTAATAAGTTTCCAAGTAATTAAACTTTCCTTATTTGAAAAATTTAAGAAAATGAAAGGTTTAAATAAATAAAACCAAGTAATAGTTCAAAACCACAATTCTACTAGTGTGTGTGCCAAAACCTGGAATCACAAGTATATGAGCATCTAATAGATTATACAAAATTCTAACTACTGTCTAAACATAGAATAGACCGAACACAATACAAAAGAGGCTCTAGGGGCTGTAGAACATCTCAGGAAGCAACTCACCACTAAGCCTCGGTATATCTGGGATACGCGCCGGTAGGACCACCTGATGCACCTGTCTCAGATCCTGCACAAAAAGTGCAGCAAGTGTAGCATGGGTATGTAAACAACGTGTACCCAGTGATTATCAAGTCTAATCTCGAAAACGTAGTGACGAGAGGTCGACTTCGATACTCTATATGGGTTAATATTTGTTGAGATAAAAAAAATCTTTAAATAAATACTAAATGTGTAGATGCATTCAAATCTTCTCAATAAGCAGGAGCAAATAATTCTTTCCCAATTATAAAATTTCCAAATAAGTCATTCCTTTTAAAGGCTGTAATCTTACAAGACACAACAAAATATCAAGACACCAAGTATTATTATTAAGCATGATTTATGCCGAGGTCGTACGACCTGATCCAGAATAATGTGTACACTACCGAGGACCGAGCGTCACGAACCATAGATGTATCTATCTACTGCCGATGCGTTCGGCCTGCTCCACAAGAAGAGAAGGATAATTTAGAAGCATTTGACTTAAACATTATTAAGGATTTATACTAAAATAATACGAATTTCATTAGCGATCTTTCACAATTTCTCTGACAAATCCTAATATAATTAGGCACTTTAAATTAACAAGTATGGTGCAAAATTCCAAATAGTTCATGCATTGGGTCCTAAAACTACCCAGACTTAGGCATAATTAGTAGCTACGGATGGACTCTCGTTAATTTGTACGTACGTAGCCCCCACAAATTGTAGCAACATTTAATTTAAATCACCTATGGGGTAAATTCCCTCTTATAAGGTTAGACAAGAGACTTATCTCATCTCAAACCTAACTTCCCTGTCATGATTTCGCGTTAAAGCCCCAATTTAGTGTTGAAAAATCCGAAACTAACCAAATGTTATATAATTTAATCAATACATGCTCAACAATTTGAAATTAATTTAATAAATTAATTACCCAACCCAAATTGGTAGAATTCCTAAAATTTAACCCGAGCCCACGTGCCCGGATTCCGGAAATATTTGGAGGAAATAGTCACCCATAATCTTAAGAACTCAAATATAAAATTTGCATCCCATTCCATAACCATTTTATTGGTTAAAATCTCATTTTTATCAAAACCTATTTTTTTTTTTTTATCTAAACTCATAATTTTCACTAATTTACATGTTTGAATCTACCCATAATCTATTTATTTAACTCATAATAAGTCGAATTTACTTACCTCCAGGTTTCTAGGTGAATACCCCGCTCAATAAGCTCAAACATCGCCCAAGGATGAAGAAAATGGGATCAAAAATGGGTGAGCCCCGTTTTAAGACATTCTTCCCAATGATTTTTCGCTCCTGCAGCTCGACAACCGCATCTGCGGTAAAGGCGTCACAGATGCGGCCCTTCCCCTTAGTTGGCTCTTTCTCTTCTGAGACCAGCGGCTCGCTTCTGCGAGACCGCTTTTGCGGTGCATGCGTCGCACATGCGACCTCCGTCTGCTCATGTGATGCCTTCCTCGTACATGCGCCTTCGCAAGTGCGGTCTATTTTCCCACTTCTGCGGTCACTGGGCTGCCATATTATGGTTCGCTTCTGCAGCTCGTGGCTTGCTTTTACGAGCTCGCACCTGCGGCTGTCCATGCAGAGGTGCGGTTACACCAGAAGTTGGAAGCTTTAGCCATTGCTCCTAAGTCCAAACTTGGTCTGAGCCTCGTCCGATTAACACGCGGGGCCCCGTCCGAACACACCAACAAGTTTGAAATCATAAAACGAACTTGCTCGAACCCTCGGAATGCGTAAAACAACATCAAACTAAGAATCATATCCCAAACCAAATTGATTCAACTTGGAATTTTCAAGTTCTTCAAACTTACTCCGAATGCACCAAAACATACTTAAACTAGTCGGAATGACACCAAATTTTATGTGCTAGTCTTAAATCATCATATGCAACTATTCCAAGGCTCGGAATTCCAAACGGACCACGATTACTCCAAAACCTACACCAAACCAATTTTGAAGAACTTTAAACCTTCAAATAGCCAATATTCACTATTAAGCACCGAAACGCTCCCGGGTCGTCCAAAACCCAATTCGAACATACGCCTAATTCCAAAATTATCATACAAACCTATTGGAACCATCAAATCCTGATTCTGAGGTAGTTTACTCAAAGCATTGACCGAAGTCAAACTTAGCCTTTTAAAGCCAAACTAAGGAACCAAGTGTTCCAATTTCAACCTGAATCCTTCCAATTCCTTAACTAACCATCCCACAAGTCATAAAATAATAAAAGCACATACAAGAAGTCTTATCTAGGTGAATGGGGTTCTAGAAGGTAAAACGACCGGTTGGGTCGTTACACTTGGTGATCCAGGTGGTTTTACAATTCCTTGTACTTTGGGAGGTGCTCACTTTGAAAAAATATTATGTGATTAAGGTGCTTCAATAAATCTAATGTGTTTTTCAATTTTCATAAAATTAGAACTTGGTGAAATGAAGGACACTGGTGTGTCTCTACAATTGGCTGATCGAAGTACTAAAAATCTGAAAGGAACACTTGAAATTGTCCTTGTTAGAGTTGATAAATTTATATTCCTAGTAGATTTTCTAGTACTTAAAATGGTTGAAAATATTGAGGTACCTTTGATTTTAGGTAGACCATTTCTTGCAACAGAAAGAGCAATAATTGATGTCCATCAAGGACAATTAATTTTGTGAGTTGATGAGGAAAGAGTCATTTTTGATATGCAGAAAATAATAAAATATCCCGAGGATGAGTCATCATCATCATCTTGTTTTCAAATTGATTTGTTGAATGTCCTTGCAGATTAATATAAAGATGATGAGTTAATTGCTGATTTATTGGAAAGATGTTTGGCAAAGTCAGGTACCACAAGTGATGATAACACCACAATCAGAAAAGAAGCTGAAATGCTGGAAAACAATTCAGAAAATGAGAAAGTCTCACTAGAAGAAGTTCAACAAAAAATTAAACTCAAAACTCTTTCTTCTCATTTGAAATATATTTTTCTTGAACATGAATTACTTCCAATAATCATTTTATCTTCTTTGACTGCAGAACAGGAAATAAAACTAATTGGAGTTTTAAAAGAGCCTTAGGGTGGACTATAGCTGACATCAAAGAAAACAGTCCAGCTATTTGCACGCATATGATCTTTATGGAGGATAATTACAAGCCAATAGTCCAACCCCAAAGGAGACTGAACCCAGCAATGCAAGAAGTCGTCAAGAAAGAAGTTGTAACGACCCGACCGGTCATTTTGAGCTCTAGTGTGCCATTCAGCAATTTAAGGCCTTGAGTACCTTCACTTCAGGTATTATGACTTGTACGTGGGGTCGGAATTGAATTTCGGGAAGTTTGGAGTTGATTTGGAAGAAAATTCTAATTACGAAAGTTTTAAGTTAGAAGAATTGACTAAGGTTTGACTTTTGAGTAAACGACCTCGGAATCGAGATCTGAATGTTCTAACAGGTTCGTATGATGATTTTGGTCTAAGTAGCCTGTCCGGATATTGATTTGGAGGTCCGTAAGTCATTTCGACGTCAATTGGCGAAAAGTGAAAATTTGGATGATTTTTGGAAAGTTTGACCGGGAGTGAACTTTTTGATATCGGGGTCGGATTTCGACTTCGGAAGTGGGAGTAGGTCCGTAATGTCAATTATGACTTGTGTGCAAAATTTGAAGTCATTCAGGATTGATTTGATACATTTCAGCTCAGGATATAGAATTTGGAAATTTGAAAATTTATAAGTTTGATTTGAGGCGCGATTCATGATTTTGATGTTGTTGTTTAATGCTTCAACTAAGTTAGTATTGTGTTTTGGTACTGGTTGGTGTGGTTGGACGGGGGCCTCGAGTGTATTTCAGGATGGTTTCGGGTCATTTTCCCATATTTTGCTGTTATGGTTGCTAGTTCTGGTTTTGTTCTTCGCGAACGCGAAGGGAGTCCCGCGTTCGCGAAGAAGGAATAATGGTGGATGCATTTTTTTGCTTCACAAATACGAAGGAGGGTCCACGAACATGGAGGAGAGATGGGGGTCGGGGGGGACTTACCCTACGCAAACGCGACAAGGTAGTGGCGAACGCGGTGAGTTGTTGGGTTGGCAATTTTCCCTTCGCGAACGCGGAAGGACACATGCGAACGCGAAGGAGGAGTTCTAAGATGGGGGCAATTGGCTATCACGAACGCGAGAGCTTGAACGCAACGCGATTCTTTGCATGGACAGGCCTTCGCAAACGCGACCTTGCTCACGCGAACGCGATGAAGGACGGGGCCTGGGTGGATTGTTTTAAGTCGGGTATCTTGCCCATTTCACTCATTTCTCTCTTGGTTTGGGCGATTTTGGAGAGCTTCAAGGGGAGGTTCTCATCATCTATTGCAAGGTAAGTAATTCCCGCACATTGTTAGCTAATTACATGGTTATTATATGGATTTGAACATGGAAATTGGCGAAAATTGTGTGATTTTGAAGAAAACCCTAGAATTTGGTAATTTTTGATTTCGACCACGATTTTGGAAATAGAATTAAGAATAAAGTATATATTTGAGTTAGTAATGTTATGGGTAATGTTTATCTTCAAACAATTTTGAAATCCGGGTATGTGGGCCCGAGGGTTGACTTTATCAACTTTCGAGCGGAGTTGGGAATTGTATAAATTGATTAATTATGGGTATTAGAGTATATTTTGTTTGGTTTGCACATTGTTTGAAAAGTTTTGGAACGACGGGTATCAGTTTGAGCTGTTAGAGAGGCTTTGGAGCCGGTTATGGAACCTCAGAGCGAGGTAAGTCTCCTGTTTAATTTTGTGAGGGGGAAACTACCCCTAGGTGAAATCGTGCATAATAATTGGAAAGAAGCCATCATATCTGTGAGGTTTCCTGATTGAATTGTGACGACCTATATGGTAAGGTCCATCACCATCTCATTGTTTGAAGAACTTGAACCATTGAAGAGCTAGCTACTAGTTGAGAGCTTGAGTTATCGCTGAGAAGAGGATTATACCACGTATTATACTTGTTACGTCGTTTATTTTCTCTGATTCACATATGTTTACTTCTACTGTATCTGTCTTATTGGACCACTAGTAAGTATTGATGTCGACCCCTCATCACTACTTCTTTGGGGTTAGGCTAGATACTTACTGGGTACGCATTGATTTACGTACTCATACTACACTTGTTGCACTTTTTGTGCAGGCACATATATGTCCGGTGGTCTTTGGGCACAGAGGCGAGACTATTTTGGGGACTTTGCCGTGAGCTGCATTTCATGTTATGATCCGCAGCCTGCAGAGTCTCCATCAGAGTTATTTATATTTTCCTGTCTAACGTGTATTCCAGACATATATGTATTTTTTTATATTTCCTAGTTGATACTCATGCACTTGTGACACCAGATTTTGGGGGTTCCTACGGATTGTTCACTACTGTAGTTCATGTAAATTCTATTTCACACTATTTCATTTATAAAAATTATGATTTTAAGATACTATAATGTGTAATTAAATTGATAAATCACTGTTGACTTGCCTGACGGTGGTGTTAGGGGCCATCACGACCACCAGTGGATTTTGGGTCGTGATAGAAGTAGTGAAATTTCTAGTTGGAGGTATCATCTATCCGATATCTGAAAGCCCTTGGGTAAGTCCGGTGCAGGTAGTACTAAAGAAAGAAGGTATGACAGTAATAAAAAATGAAGATAACGAACTCATACTTACCAAAACAGTCACATGATGGAGAGTCTGTATTGATTACAGACTACTTAATGATGCCACAAGGAGAGATAATTTTTCTTTGCCTTTTACTGACCAAATGCTTGAAAGAGTTGCAGGCCATGGTTTTTACTGTTTTCTTGACGGATATTCTAGGTATAATCAGATACCAATTGCTCTAGAAGATCAAGAGAAAACTACATTAACATGCCCCTAAGGTACGTATGCTTATCGAAGAATTCCATTTGGATTATGCAAAGCTCCTGCTACATTTCAGCGTTGCATGTCCGCAATTTTCTGAGATATGACTGAAAAGTTTATTGAAATCTTTATGGATGATTCCACACTTTTTGGTAAGATATTTGAAGATTGTCTCTATTATTTAACTTTGGTGCTTAAAAGATGTGAAGAGACAAATTTGGTTCTTAATTGGGAAAAATATCACTTCATGGTAATAGATGAAATTATTTTAGGATATAAAATTTTTGCTAAAGTAATAGAAGTTGATAAGACTAAAATTGATCTCATAGCAGGATTACCCCCTCCTACCATTGTTAAAGGCATTAGAAGTTTCTTATGGCATGCATGTTTTTATATAAGGTTTATAAAAGATTTTTCAAAAATTTTAAAACCTCTGACTAACCTACTGA
This sequence comes from Nicotiana tabacum, assembly GCF_000715075.1. Taxonomy (NCBI): domain Eukaryota; kingdom Viridiplantae; phylum Streptophyta; class Magnoliopsida; order Solanales; family Solanaceae; genus Nicotiana; species Nicotiana tabacum. The sequence continues at coordinate 67,764,666 of NC_134100.1, forward strand.
TGAAAGATGTGAAGCTTGAATTTTCAGATAATTGCAGGAAAGCATTTGAGATTCTCAAGGAACATTTGACTAATGCTCCAATTGTTGTTTCTCCTAATTGGAGCGAACTATTTGAAATAATATGTGATGCAAGTGATATAGCAGTTGGAGCGATAGTGGGACAAAAGAGAGACAAGAGTTTCAGGCCTATTTACTACGCTAGTAGAACCCTCAATGAAGCTTAAAAGAATTATGCCACAACTGAGAAGGAGCTACTTGCAGTAGTATTTGCATTTGACAAAATTTGTTCCTATTTGATAGGAACGAAGGTTACAGTATTCACTGATCATGCTTCTTTAAAGTACCTCTTGGCAAAAAAAGATTCTAGACCCGGATTGCTAAGATGGATACTTCTTTTGTAAGAATTTGATCTTGAAATAAAAAATAGGAGAGGTTCAGAAAATCAGGTAACTAACCAATTATCACGTTTGGAAAATCCTCCAATGGAGATAACAAATATCAAGGAGGGATTTCCTGATAAGCATGACTATACAATCACAACAATTTCAAATCAACCACCTTGGTTTGCTGGCATTGCCAACTACTTGGTTGGAGGGTGGATCCCAAAAGATTTGTCTTACGAACAACGAAAAAAACTCAAAAACGAAATAAAATATTATTTTTGGAAAGATCCTTACTTGTTTAAATTTTGTGCAGATGGCATAATCAGGAGATATGTACCAGAAACAGATATGAACAATATCCTAAGCCACTGTCATGATGGATCTGTAGGAGCACACTATAGAGGAAGACGAACAGCCGCAACAGTGCTTGAAGTTGGTTTTCTCTGGACCACTTTATTTAGAGATGCAAGAAATTATGTCACCACTTGCGACAAATGCCAGAGAAGCGGTAACATTTTAAAAAAGGATGAGATACCTCTTAACTCTATCCTTGTGTGTGAAATATTTGATGTTTGGGGCATTGATTTTATGGGTCTTTTTCTTCCTTCAAATGGATGTGAATATATTTTAGTTGTTGTTGACTATGTTTCAAAATGGGTAGAAGCAATGACTACTAGAAAAAATGATGCTCATGTTGTTTGTGCTTTTCTCAAGAAAAATATATTTTCTAGATTTGGAACTCCACGAGTTATCATAAACGATTAGGGAACTCATTTTGTAAATAAACAATTCGCTAATTTGTTGTCAAGATATGGAGTAACTCATAAAATAGAAACTCCATATCATTCTCAAACAAACGGGCAAGATGGAGTATCCAATAGAGAATTAAAAAGAATTTTAGAAAAAACTGTTGGTTCTTCTAAAAAAGATTGGTCTTTAAAGTTAGATGATGCTTTATGGGCATACATAACTGCTTTTAAAACTCCCATAGGCACATCTCCGTATAGACTAATTTATGGAAAAAAACTTGTCATTTAACTGTGGAACTAGAACATAAAGCATATTGGGCTATAAAGTTGTTAAATATAAATTTTCCAAATGAAGGTAAATATCATTTGTTGCAGCTTGATTAATTGGAGAAGTTCAGACTTGAAACATATTAAAATGCTAAATTGTACAAATAAAATACAAAAAAATGGCATGATAACTTCATTCGCCATAAGGAGTTTACAGTTGGAAACCAAGTTCTTTTGTACAATAGCCGGTTGAGATTATTCCAGGGAAATTTCAAGTCACGTTGGTCAGGACCGTACATTGTAACAAAAGTGACCCTATATGGTTCCATTGAAATACAACATATAGATGGGGGAGACAAATTCAAAGTAAACGGTCATCGTTTGAAACCTTATATCAGCAGAGTCTTTGACAAACAGGGTTCAACAATCTTTTTTGCGTAATTTTATAAATAAGTCGAGATGGCGACTGTAATGACCCGGCCAGTTATTTTGAGAGTTGTATCCCCGTTCCCTCATTTACTGCTCATTTTGTACTTTATAGCTATTAGACTTGCCGGAGTAGTCGGTTCGAGTACGGAGAGATTTCAGGATGAATTGAGACACTTAGTCTCACGGTTGAAAGTTTAAGTTGAAATAGTTGACCGGATATTGACTTATATATAAACGACCCCAGAATGGAGTTTTGATATTTCTGTTAGCTCAGTTGGATGATTTTGGAATTAGGAGAATATCCGGATTGTGATTTGGGGTCCGTAGCGGAACTAGGCTTGAAATGGAAAAAGTTAGATTTTTGGAAAGTTTGACCGGGAGTGGACTTTATGATATCAGGGTCAAATTACGATTCCGGAAGTTGGAGTAGGTCCGTAATGTCATTTGTGACTTATGTACAAAATTTGGGGTCAATCGGATGTGATTTGATAGGTTTTAGCGTCGTTTGTAGAAGTTGGAATTCCTTAATTTCAATAGGCATGAATTGGGGTATGATTCGTGTTTTGAAGTTGTTTTATATGATTTGAGAGCGACTAAATTCGTATGAGGTTTTAGGACTTGTTGGTATGTTTGGTTGAGGTCCAGGTGGCCTCGAGTTGATTCCGGATGGTTAATAGATCAAAACTTGAAGTTGAGAGATTGCTGAAGCTAGACTCTGCTGGTATAACTGCACCTGTGGAGCTTTGATCGCAGGTGCGAGCTCGAAGATATGAGTTTGGAAGGGTGTGTTTAGGTGGCCGCAAGTGCGAGGGATTTGCCGCACCTGACGGGCAGGGGGACCGTAGAAGCAGAATTTGGCAGGGGAGTTGGGGTCCGCAGAAACGGCTTGGAAGCTCGCAGAAGCGAGCTTGCGGGAGCGGAGTGAGGGGCCGCAGGAATTGAAGAAGAAGCAGATGAGGGTGAGTGGTCGCTTCTACGACACCGCAGAAATGGTAAACTTTCTACAGAAGCGAAAGTGATGGACAGAACACTTAAATACAAGGGTTGGCGATTTTGCTTCATTTTAAACATTTGAGCTCGGGTTTTGGCGGTTCTTGAGAGGATTTTCCAATGGATTCTTGAGGTAAGTCCCTTGTGCTCATTTTCAATCAATAATCTTGCTTCCCCATTGATGTCCCCATTGAGGCTAGTGATTTGGAGAGTTTGATTTGGGGATTTTGGTGATGATTTGGTGTCGGGTTTTGATAAATTTGGTATGGTTGGACTGGTGGTTGAATGGGCTTTCGGGTTTTGTGACTTTTATCGAATTTCGAGATGTGGGCACATCGACCGGCTTTTGAATAGATTTTTGACTTTTGATTTATACCTTAGTATTTTCTTATGGAGTTAATTCATTTAGCCCGTGTTGATTATATCGAATTGTTTATGGCTAGATTCGAGGCATTCAGAGGTCGTTTCGCGAGGCAAGGGTATGTTGGAGTAGAACGTTGCTTGGATTGAATTTGGTTATAAGGGTACGAAATCCTATATTATGTGTCATATGTTTGGTTTTGAGGTGACACACATGCTAGGTGACGGGTGTGTAGGCGTGCACTGTAGAAATTGTGGCTCAGCCAATTCTATGGAACTATGTAGTTGAATAATCTGCTATTATCCGTACATTTCACATGTATTAGATAAACTGAATTGCAAATCATGATAGAAATCATATTTAGACCATGTGTTGACAGTGTAGGGACCCACATAGGCCGTGTACATGTTGAATTGCACTCAGTCACAGTTTTACTTGCATATTACATCTCAGTCTCTATTGTTCGTTATTGATACATTATGTCATTGTTGTTTGGGCTGATTATCATGATTTTTGAGAGCCCCAGAGACGGGAGATGTTGATGACTAAGTGAGTCCGAGGGCCTGATTGTAAGGATATTTATGGGATCGGGCTTCACGCCGTAACATGTTTCACTGACATATGCCATGATTGGCTTGTTATAGTACTTGGGCTGAAGGAGCCCCTCCGGAGTCTGTACACACCCTAGTGAGCGCAGGTACCTACTGAGTCCGAGCGCCGAGTGCCGAGTGCCAAGTGACGAGTGCCGAGTGCTGAGTGATTGAGAGGAATGAGGAACTGTGAGGAAAGAAAGATTGTGAAGTTGGAGTGAATAGGAGGACTAAGTGACTGTTGCTCTGAGAGGATGCATTGACTTCATTATTGTTGCACCTCCGCTGTCATATATCACTGTCTTGAAATTTATGAGAGATATCATCTTCTGTTTCAGTTGAACTTGACATGAATTTTTCTGTTTTGGCCCTAATTGTCGAACTTGAAAGCATGCATACCTTCCTTAGTTGAAATCACTGTAGTTGAACTTTAACAGTGAAGTTCGTCACTACTTTCAGTTCTTTATTTAGTCTTGATACTTACTGAGTTGGTTGTAATTACCCTACACCCTACACTTCATGTGCAGATCCAGGTTTTTCCGGACACGGTGAGTGTTGATTTCAGCGCACAGTTGTATATGCCCAAAATAATAGTTGGGAGTCATTTGTCTTTCATTCCGGTGAAAGCTAAGAAAGGTAAAGTTAATGAGTAATTGGCTTATGAGAGGTACCTAATTGTCATCCTTGTTAGATAAGTCCGGAAGTTGGGATTGCCTCCGTCAAGTGCTATGGCTAAGTCTGTGAGTCGATGAGATCACCTCATAGGCCGAAAGTGTTGAGGAAAGGAAATATTCTCACTTGTTTGTAGATCCAAATGGATGTGGTTCAAAGGGTACTTTCTCTGTGTTATGATTTAAATATGTACATTTCATGTCAAGATATTATTTCTATTAATGTTAATGTAATGCCCTTAATAGTGAGATCAGTGCTATTAATATATATTGTGATACTTTGTTGAATTATGGATGTGTTGTTAGGGTGGTTTTGATGTTACTCTGGCAGGTGGCTAAGCCCGATTTCAGGGGAGACTCTGCCGAAATTCCTGAACAATTCAGGAGTTAGTCAAATTTGGTGGCTTTGATGTGTGAAAGGAGAAATGAATTATGTTGAGTGCTCTGGACGGACTCTACTCCTCATTCGAGGACGAATGATCCTAAGTGGGGGAGGATGTAAGGCCCCGAAAAATTTTGCCAAGGAATTTAAGGGTTCGTGCTGTCGAGGTAGGCTTACATGTGTTAGACTTTTTGGGTTGAACAGTCCGTTGAGGAGTTGAAGAACATCTCTGGAAGTGCAGGGCATTTCTGCGGCCCATTCTGCAGTCGCAGAACTGATCTGCGGAATGCAGATCTGCCGCAGACTGAAGCAAAACTGGGAAAATTTTTGGAACATTATGCGGCCGCATAATCATTTTGCGGGCCACATAATCCATCGTAGACCCAACACAAAATGTTCGGAGGGAAGTTCTGCGGCGCATTATGCGACCGCAGATCGGTCGCAGACCTGTCCAGACCATTTTTGTTTTTTGGCATCACTTTCGCAGTCCATTTTGCGGACCGCATATCTATAATGCGGCCCATTCTGCGACTGTATACCTCAGTTTAGAGGGTCCATTTTCCTATTTTTATAACCAGGCCCCATTTTGATAAATAGCCTTTGGGGCTTATTTTTGGGCGATTATTTGATGATTTTAGAGAGAGGTAAGAGGATCTTAGAGAGAGAATGAGGAAACCTAGAACTTTGGTCATCCAATCTTGCACCAACCTTCAAGAATCAAGGAAGTTAATCACTATATTATCATCTATCAGGGTAAGACCTACTCCTAAGCTTTCATGCAAGAGGTTATGAGTTCTAGTATATTGTGGGGGTTGGAATAGGCCATGCATGTAACAATAGGTTGTAGTATGTGGGATTAATGAACAATTTTGGTTAGTTTCTTGTTGAAATTGGTTGAGGGAGGAAGGGATTACCATTGTAGAGTTTTGTAGTCTATTTTGCATAATTGGTGTTTGACAAAATTCCTACGAGAGTTACACCATGTGAATCCTTCTAATTATTATCCGATTTTCGCTATCTTCCTATAGATTGTTATTGCTAGAAGTATTGGGACGTTGTAGTAACTTAAGAAAAGCTCACACAAGGTATTTTGGCTGAAATCTTTTTTTAGAATTGAACCCCACAATGGCCTTGTAAGTCCCGTGTTGCTCATTATAAATCGATTATTTGAAATAAGCCTTGTGTCAAGAGATATATGCATTCAATTTGTATTCCAAACATTCATGTTATGTTGAGTTACTATTTGAGAATGTGATTAAGTATGGGCTTTGTGTTAATATGTTATGATTTGAAAACGTGATTCTAATGAAAACTAGCATGTCAAATTGTGTAAGAAATCACATGTACCTAAGACCCTTAATTTGGTTAGTTTCTTAAATATTTATTTAAATCTTGAGTAGAAATGTCTTGTTGTTGATAATCTATAAGAATGCTTGAAATGAAAGAAGTGGGTTGGAGATATAAAGTGTGGCTAACGTGCCAAGAATGAAAGTTATATTTGTGGCCAGTGGTGCCAAGGAAATGAAGTGATGTGAGAAAGGTTATGAAATGAGCCTTGATTCAACTGTTCCAAATTGACTTCAAAAATAGATTTGCCTAAAAGCTTATGTACTCAAGTGAGTCCCAAATGTGGCTATTTTAACTAATGTTATGCTTTGTAAGTATTTCCAATGTGTTTTGAGCTCTTATATCTTCATGAGTTGAAATTGTGAATTTCCCTTTTGGGGAAAAGTATTTCAAGAATAAATTATGTGTTGCTTGCTTATGATTTTAACTTGTGCTTCGATTGCCAATTATTCTACTCCATTTCTTGGAAATAAATTCATTGTATTTAAAGTCTTCATTAATAACAAACCTAACGTTGTGATTTTTGGAATATTCTATTTGTTGATATTTATGATGATGATCCATGAAAGTAAAGGAATGAAAATGTGGAATATGAAATACGGCCAACGTGCCATGAATGAGAAATCATAAGTATGGCCAAGAGAGCCAAGGAAATAACAATGTTGTGAATGTTTTAAAGTACTAATGGAGATATTTATAGTGTGAAAGATAATGAGGTGAATATAACATATGTTTGTACTTTTGTTTCCCTTATGTGCAAAACAAAATATTTTTGGGAGTATCATTAGTAAACTGAGGAATGGTGGGTCGTAAGGCCCGCACCCGAAACTACATGTGCCAGTGTAGGAGTAGATTGTGATTGTTCCCCTTATTTTGGATGAAGTTGAAATATTGATGCTATTGTAATTATTCCCCTTATGCGATTGTTTATAGCCCTGAACTAAACTACCAGATGCGATTGTTGATAGCCCTGAATTTAATGTCGACTCACATGGCATATGTGGGGAGACGACCTAGCCGGTCGGGTGGTGATTGGATGCCATGTTGCACATATGGTGGTACTACTCTCGGTAACACTTTTTTTTTGCATCACATGTCAAATCACATTGTTCGCGCGGAGATGGCCTAGCCGATTCGGCGTGATCGGACTCCGTGCTAAAAATACAGTGGTATATGCCAATGATCTCCCAACCAAAAATATATATTATTTTTGAATTTTGAAAATTGGTATGTTTTAAGTGGGCATTTGGATAATGTTGATTGTGCTTGCTATTTCTATGGTTTTCCCTTTCTTATATTGGCATTCTCTTTTGAAAGAGGGTATTTTGCTTTACATACTAGTACTATTCCATATGTACTAACGTCCTTTTTGCCAGGGGCACTGCATTTTCAATGGATGCAGGTGGTTCGTCAGCAGGTGGTTTTGATCCTCGTTAGCAGTTACTCTCTATTCAGTAGATTTTGGTGATCTCTACTCTGTTCTGAGCTTCATGTTATTCTATGTTGTACTTTATGTTTTGAGGTATAGCCGAGGCCTTGTCGCCGGCACATCCATACTACTCTTCTGTTGTACTTAGAGGCGTCGTAGACAGGTTGTGGGTGGTGTATGATGTGGGAATTAAGTTAGTATGTGTTGGCAATTGGGCAAACATGTTTTTTATCATATCTATAAACTTATAATATTTTGGAAATCAAAAATGAATATCCTTTAGTAATGGAAAAGATTGTGAAACACTTGACTTTTCTCATGTCTATCACTTGTACTGGTTCTTATATTGTTAATAGGTAAGGTTGGGTAGAAGGCATCTAACAGGCTTGCTTAACCGGGGTATATCAGGTGAGCACCGGTCGCGCTCCCCGAGATCGGGGTATGACAGTTGTCCAGGCTTGTGATGTATAGATGCTCATGTTCTATGTGACACCCGAATAGTTGGGAATTTCCGAGTTGAGTTTTAGGTTTCTATCCATGTTTATGAGAACTTTTATTATTTAAATTGCTTTAATTCATTTTCTGTTAAAAGTGTTGGAATTATTTCATAATGTCGGCTTGCCTAGTACCACGCTAGGCACAATTACAATAGGTTAGGATTTTGGGTCGTGACAAGTTGGTATCAGAGCTTATGTTACATATGTCTCATGAGTCATGAGCATGTTTAGTAGAGTCTTGCGGATCGGTACAGAGACGTTTGTACTTATCTTCGAGAGGCTGCCGAACCCTTAGGACATTTCATATTCTGGTATTCTGGTCGTGCATATTTGTTGACTCTGGTAACTAAACTTCTGCATTATATTCTCTCACAGATGGTGAGGACAGGTGCTACCGGTCACGATAGACATCCACTAGTACCACCAGCTAGGGCCACGAGGGGCACAAGTGCAGCTCGTACAACACCCATAGCAGCACTTCCAGATCCACCAGTTGCTCCAGTTCAGGAGCACGTTCCAGATGTGGCTAAGCCAGTAGGGGCCAGCTCAGGCACTAGTTGTGCCCATTGTGATTCCAGGCCTTCAGGAGGCTTTGGCCAGATATTCACTGTTTACAATGGCCTTGCTCAGGTGGTTTCAGCTTAGGCCAGGGGAGGTACTCATACCCTCGTCGCCCGTACTCTAGAGCAGGTGATGGAGAGAATTCAAACATCGGGGGTAGTACTAGCCCAGCCAGTTGCAGCTGCTCAGACCCAGGTGGTCCCCGTTATGACTTGTGATGAGGAGAGGAGACTTGAGAGATTTGGGAGACTTCAGCCTCAATCATTTAGCGATGCTGAGTTAGAGGATGCCCAGGTTTCTTGATTTGTGGCAGCAGATTCTTTGCACTACGAGTATTCTGGAGATGAGAGGGGTCTGGTTCACTACTTTTCAGTTCACTGGGGCTGCCTTCAGATGGTGGGAGGCTTATGAGAGGCACAGGCCGGTCGGTGTAGCACCACTTACATGGCAGGAGTTCTCCATTCTCTTCATGTAGAAGTTCGTGTCGCAGTCTCGTAGGGAGGATCTGCACAGACAGTTTGAGTAATTACCTCAAGAGGGCATATTTGTGATACAGTACGAGATGAGGTTTTCTAAGTTAGCTCGTCTCGCAGTTTGGTTGGTTCCCACTGATAGTGAGAGGATTAGGATGTTCATTAATGGCCTCACATATCAACTGCGGTTGCTTATGACTCGGGAGAGGGTATCTGGTGCTACATTTGATGAGGTGGTTGACATTGCTCAGCAGATAGAGATGGTCCGTAGCCAGGAGCGTAGAGAGATGGAGGCCAAGAGGCCTTGTAGATCGGGTTGTTTCAGCGGTGTTCCTTCTGGAGGTCAATTCTACCACAACAAGGGTCGTCCTTATAGGCACGCTCAGGCGACTCGTCCAGTTCACCGTGGTGCATCATCCATCCATAGTTCATGCAGTTCTCATCAGGTTCAGTCATTTCTCAGTGCCCTTCTAACTTAGAGTTCATCCTGTGCTCCATCGGATCATGGTTCATCTATGCCGGGTCCTTCTAGCAGTTATCCCGGTGCTCGAGGCTTCCTTCAATCCCCACCACCAGCAGCAGGGAGTTGCTTTGAGTGTGGGGAGTTTGGGCATATGTGGAGGCAATGTCCTCATCGCCCGGGAGGTCCAGTGCAGTAGAGGAGTCAGACTACGACTTCAACACCAGTTACTTCACTACCCGTCCAGCCAGCTCGGGGTGAGGCTCAGTCAGCTAGGGGTTGCCCAAGAGGGGAGGTCAATCAGGTGGAGGCCAGACCCGATTCTATGTTATTCCTACCAAACTAGATGTTGTTGCTTCCGATGTAGTAATCACAGGTATTATCTTATTATGCCACAAGGATCCCTCTGTATTATTTGACCCTGGTTCTACTTATTCGTATGTATCATCGTATTTTACTCATTATCTGGATATGCCCCGTGAGTCCTTAGTTTCATCTATTCATGTATCTACGCCAGTGGGCGATACTATTATTTTGTACTGTGTATATTGGTTGTGTGTAGTGACTATTGGGGGAGTGGAGACTAGAGTTGATCTTTTATTGCTTAGTATGGTGGACTTCGACGTGATCTTGGGTATGGATTGGTTGTCTCCATGTCATGCTGTTATGGATTTTCATGCTAAGATGGTGACATTGGCAATGCCGGGGTTGCCAAGGATTGAGTGGAGAGGTTCTCTAGAATATGTTCCCAGCAGGGTGATTTCATATTTGAAGGCCAACAGATGGTTGGGAAGGGTTGTTTATCTTATTTGGCCTTTGTGAGGGATGTTGGTGTTGGTACTCCTACTATTGATTCTGTTCTGGTGGTGTGAGATTTTTCGGATGTGTTTCCTGCAGACCAGCCGGGCATGCCACCTGATAGGGATATTAACTTTGGTATTGACCTGGTACTGGGCACTCAGCCCATTTCTATTCCACTGTACCGTATGGCACCAGCTGCATTGAAGGAATTGAAGGACCGGCTTCAGGAACTTCTTGATAAAGGGTTTATTAGGCCTAGTGTGTCACCTTGGGGTGCACCGGTTTTGTTTTTGAAGAAAAAGGACGGTACTATGCGGATGTGCATTGATTACAGACAGTTGAACAAAGTTACAATCAAGAACAAGTATCCTTTTCAGCACATTGATGATTTATTTGACCAGCTTCAGGGAGCGAGGGTGTTCTCTAAGATTGACTTGAGGTCGGGATATCACCAGTTGAAGATTTGGGACTCGGATATTCTAAAGACAACATTCAGGACCGCTATTGTCATTATGAGTTTCTTGTGTGTCTTTTAGACTGACCTACACCCAAGCAGTATTCATGCATCTGATAAACAATGTATGTCAGCCTTATCTTAACTCGTTTGTCATAGTGTTCGTTGATGACATCCTGGTGTATTCTTGCAACCAGGAGGAGCATGCCCAGTATTTGAAGATTGTGTTACAGCGGTTGAGGGAGGATAAACTTTATGCCAAGTTCTCCAAGTGTGAGTTTTCGCTTAGTTCAATGGTATTCTTGGGGCACGTGGTGTCCAGTGAGGGGATTCAGGTGGATCCGAAGAAGATAGAGATGGTTTAGAGTTGGCCCAAACCGTCCTCAGCCACAGAGATTTAAAGCTTTCTCAGCTTGGCCGATTATTATCGTTGCTTTATGGAGGGTTTCTCGTCTATTGCATCGCCTTGACCAAATTGACCCAAAAGGGTGCTATTTTTAGGTGGACGAATGAGTGTGAGGAGACCTTTCAAAAGCTCAAAACTGCCTTGACCACAACTTTAGTTCTAGTTTTAGCTTCAACTTTTGGTTTTTATACTATTGTGATGCTTCTCGTATTGGTATTGGGTGTGTCTTGACGCAGTTGGGTAGAGTGATTGCTTATGATTTGCGTCAGTTGAAGCCTTGTAAGAAGAACTACCTTGTTCATGATTTGGAGTTGGCTACCATCGTTCATGCATTGAAGATTTGGAGGCATTATCTCTACGGTGTGTCTTGTGAGGTGTTTACAGATCATCGGAGTCTCCAACACTTGTTCAAATAAAATGATCTAAATTTGAGGCAGCGAAGATGGTTGGAGCTGCTAAAGGACTATGATATCACTATTCAGTATCATCCTAGGAAGGCTAATGTGCTAGCCGATGCCTTGAGTAGAAAGGCATTGAGTATGGGCAGCCTTGCATTCATTCCTGTTGGTGAGAGATCTCTTGCAGTTGATGTTCAGGCTTTGTCCAACCAGTTTGTGATATTAGATGTCTCGGAGCCCAGTCGAGTTCTAGCTTATGTAATTTCTTGGTCTTCCTTATATGATCGCATCAGAGAGCGCTAGTATGATGATCCCCATTTGCTTGTCCTTAAGGACACGATTCAGCAAGGTGATGCCAGAAAAGTTACTATTGGGGATGATGGGGTATTGAAGATGCAGGGTCGGATTTGTGTGCCTAATGTAGATAGGCTACGTGAGTTGATTCTTGAGGAGGCCCACAGTTTGCAGTATTCCATTCATCCAGGTGCCGCGAAGATGTACCAGAACTTGAGGCAGCATTATTGGTGGACAAGAATGAAGAAAGATATAGTGCGATTTGTAGCTCAGTGCCTTAACTGTCAGCAGGTGAAGTATGAGCATCATAGACCGGGTGGATTGCTTCAGAGGCTAGAGATTTCTGAGTGGAAATGGGAGCGGATCACCATGGATTTTGTAGTTGGGCGTCCACGGACTTTGAGGAAGTTCGATGCTATTTGGGTGATTGTGGATTGGCTGACCAAGTCCACGTACTTTATTCTAGTTGGGACTACTTATTATTCGGAGCAGTTGGCTGAGATTTACATACAAGAGATTGTTCGCCTTCACAGTGTTCCAGTGTCCATCATTTCAGATCGGGTCATGCAGTTTACATCACAGTTTTGGAGAGTTGGGCACCCAGGTAGAGCTGAGTACCACATTTCACCCCTAGACGGACGAATAATACGAGCGCACTATTCAGATATTAGAGGACATGTTACACGCTTGTGTCATTGATTTTGGGGGTTCATCAGATAAGTTTCTGCTGCTCGCGGAGTTTGCCTACAACAACAGTGTCACGACCCAAACCGATGGGCCACGACGGGCACCCGGTACCTTACTCAACCGAGTACCAACGTAACGTATCTTTCTTATTACATCATCATATACATGTGACATACGGGACTAATAGGCCAACATGATCATTTATAAACTCAAAACATAGGCCGACAAGGCCGTACAATCTTTTACGTACACGACATATGTCTACAAGCCTCTAAGAGTACATAAATGTCATAAAGGTTGGGACAGGGCCCCGCCATACTAATTAGTACATGTCCTAATCATACTGACCACATAAGAAACTACGGAGCAAATGGAGCGCACCAACACCTTCCGCTGAGCTGATAGCCTACTTGGAGGACTCTCGACCTGTCTATCAGGACCTGCGGGCATAAAACATAGCGTCCCCAGGAAAAAGGGACGTCAATACGAATAATGTACCGAGTATGTAAGGCACATAAATAAGTACCTAATAGACATGGAAGAAATATAGAGTAAATGACTCAACCTGTAAGTCTGGATAACTCTGTAAATCATGAAATAATTATAGTGTCATGCATATGCGTATGAATGTCATGTCGTGCATAGGTACATGTTTCATAACATCATCAGGCCTCTGAGGGCATCCCATCATATCATCTCGGCCACTGTGGGCAAAATCATCAACGTATACCAGCTGATCAGGTGGTGGTGCGTATATAACGCCGTAACCTTTTCCCATATCCCATATCCATATAATATATATATATATATATACACGTATATAATTCCATCTGGTCATGGGTCAATGTACATGTATAAATGCATGAAATGCATAAGAAATACGTTAATAATATTTTCTCGGAATGCCATAAAAATCAATATACTTTTCAGTTAAACTTTATCAAATACATATTTTTCTGAGACCCATGAACAGAAGATATAATAATAATTCACATGGGGAATCAAAAATATAGAAACCCCTAGTATTTTTATGAATAGAGTCATTTATGAAAGTTGCGTATTTTGCTCGTTTCATTTGTATTATTTGGATCAAGCCAAAAAGAAAGAAGGGATAGCCTTAAGGAGTAGGGAAAAATCCGTATTATATTCTTGGAAAAGGTTGCACTGTACTCCTTTAGAACCGCAAAATTTTATGTTTCTACGGTTCTAACAATTCTGGTTGGAATTGTTTGGTTGCAAGAAGTTTGGTTGAAATCTCGTAAGAATTGCTTGAAAGAATCATGTTGTTAAGGTAATGTTTTAGAATCTGATTGTAGAGTTTTGGTAAGGAATTTTGTAGGAATCTGATGTAGTATTTTGAGAATGAAAATGTTGTTTCTGTTATTCAAAATCCAAGAATAAAATGTGTCTTGAACTCAATGTATTAAGTTGGCATCTAATCCCAAATGACCAAGAGTCATTAGTTTGGTTAGGGTCTTGCTGCCACGTGGGGGTGGGGGTGGGGGTGGAAAATTTTAATCTTTATCCACTTACTAGCTAATTAGGTAATGTTCCGTTACCCGATAATTAATCAATTACCCGCATAATTAATAATTATCTCAAATTACTTAAAGTTCTACTTATTTTAATATACTTTTATAAATCATACTATTATGGTCATATGGTACTAGTCCATAAATACCAGGTATTTTAGCTCGGGCTATATTTTATCCCAAAATGTCGAACTTCGACGAAATTTATTTTCTTTGATTTGCTTACACTTTCTCTTTCACGAACTTACTCATCATGTGTTTAAAATAGGATAATACTTATAATCTCAAAATAATCTCATTTCCGTGCTTATATTGATTAACTTACGACAAAACTTTAACGTACGAAAATGCGGGATGTAATATCTCATTTTTGAGCTTTCATCAATTTACTTATGGCGTAATTTTTCGTACAAAAATATGGGTTGGTGTAACATCATTCCCCCCTTTGGAATATTCATCCTCGAATGTTGACTAATGTACTTATCATTCTCATAACCCATAGCTCTTGCGAATACTTTAATATTCTTCTAGCCATGTAGGCAACTGTTCTTTGAATAAATCGAAAGCCTAGGGTATTCCCCCCTTTAGTCCTCTTTCTCATACCTCGACTTGTGGTCGAAATCTTTCCAATCTCGAAACTGTTGCTACCTCCTGTCATGCATCCTGTATGACTCTGACTCTGTAAGTGCGCCTATGCGACTCGTTTCTTCTTTTCCCTCCACCTTTGAGCCAATCTCTAGGCCCTACTTTGTAAATATATACAGAGCTTAAAAAGATATCTCTATGGGCATCTATAGGTATACTTGAAATTCTTTGCTCGGTACTTTTTTTTTTGAACTTACGAATACTGCTATATTTTATTTCATAGGTCCAATTATCCATTCATATGACACGCAATGGAAGCATGGTGGCCCCATAACCCACAGGTCCCAGGATCGAAACCTGGCTCTGATACCACTTTTGTCCCGACCTTTATGATATTTATGTACTCTTAGAGGCATGTAGACAGATGTCGTGTACGTGAAAGATTGTACGGCCTTGTCGGCCTATGTTTTGAGTTTATAAATGATCATGTTGGCCTATTAGGCCCGTATGTCACATGTATATGATGATGTAATAAAAAAGACACGTTACGTTGGTACTCGGTTGAGTAAGGTACCGGGTGACCGTCGCGGCCCATCGTGACAAACAGCTACCAGTCAAGCATTCAGATGGCTCCGTATGAGGCTTTGTATGGGAGACAATGTAAATCTCTGGTTGGTTGGTTTGAGCCGGGTGAGACTAGGTTATTGGGTACTGACTTGTTTCAGGATGCCTTGGATAAGATTAAATTGATTCAAGAGCAGTTTCGCACAACACAGTCTAGATAGAAGAGTTATGCAGACTATCACACCTCCTTTTTCCCGAGGGGATAGGGGATAGAGGAGTTTTTCAAATGAAAGTGACATTAATCAAAATGAGATTATTTATTTAATTCAGAGTCGCCACTTGGAATAATTTATGGTGTCCCAAGTCACCGGTTTATTTTAGAATCCCAAATCGAGGAAATTTGACTCTTATTTTTGGTCCGCGAACACAGAAGACTGGGTAAGGAATTCTGTTAACTTGGGAGAAGGTGTGAGGCACTCCCGAGTTCTGTGGTTTTAGCACGGTCGCTTAACAATTAATACTTGGCGTAATTATCTGATTTATTGCATGTTTTAAGCCTATTGTGTATTTTTGTCTTTTACCGCCTTTTAATATTTATGAAATTTATTTGAACAAGTCGCGATATCGTACACTTGTCGTTTTGGTATACATTGCAAATCGCGCCACGTGAAATGCACCCCCGATTTATAACATATTTATTTTTATTATTATTTGAAGTTATGGTCAAGTCGCGTGAAACGCGCGCTTGAATTGAGGTTTACGTATCATGACTATGCCACAGGAACCGTACCCATAGTCATGATGATTTATTATTAATCGCGCCTAAATCAAGCTACGGTGTTCGAATATTATTCAATTACTAATTTTGACATTATTGTAAGGTCATGAGGTATGTATATTGTTATGGAGGAAATGAAGTAAATTAATTATGGAAAAAGTTGGCTAGCTTGTGAATGTTTATTTATTTTTGGTCATGTGCAACAATTAGCCCATAAATACACTAGGGAAGTCCAATTAAAGTCTTACACCAATTATGGCCCAATCTAATCTCTTATAATTTTACTGCTAATCAATATTTGAAACTAGACTAAATTTATGGCAGGAATAGATAGATACAGGCAGGACCAATTTAGTAATTAAGATAGGAGATCAAAATGAAACTAAAGCATATTAAAATGGAAAGCCATTACTTCATTGAATAAACAAGAAAAATAACGAATTAATACATATTCATCAATAAAATTAACCATATGAACTACTAAAAAGGACAATAAATTAATCTTAACAAATACTCAACATGAGAACAAATTAAACTTAGCATACTCAGATGCGAACTCGATCATATCATACTCAAAGTTAAATTAAAACAGAGTGACCCAAAACATTAATGAGAAAAATAAAATAGAAAGAGAAGTGAACCTTTGTATTGATGATTGTGGATTTAAATTACAACCACTCAATGATCGGATAGCTCTCAACTGGACTCTTCGGACCACAGAAAACTCGAGCGGCAAATCTCAACTTGCAACCTCAATCGACCTTGCAAAGCTGACAATTTAGTAGCTATTTTTGGAGTTTTATTTGGGGGAGGGGGGGGGGTTAATGATGGCTCAAAAGTGGTCAAGGGCTGGTGGTTTTGGGGTGGTGAATCTGCTGAATTTTTCGAAATAAAGCCGAAGAAAGAATAACACGAGTAGAAATTTCCTTATCCCACAAGAAGAAAATAAATTTTTCTCAATTCCTTCCTCCCTCTTTTTTCCTTTATCTCTCCCTCTTTTTTCATCACATTTCTCTTCTATTCATAGAAAACTTTTTCGGAATTTTCAGATTTATATTTTTTATTATTTATTTATTTTTTTATTTTTAATTAAAAAAAATTTCACTTCCCATTTTTCTTATTTTAAAAAAAACAAATAATTCCCCACTTTCTTTTACTTTTATTTTTTAATTTCTCACTTTTTTTACTTTTAATATATTTAAAATCCCACTTTTTTACTTTTCTTTTTTTATTTTCCACTTACTTTTACTTTTTTTTTAAAACAAAAATCAGATACCCTTACTTTTATTTTTTAATTCCAAATTTATTTTACTTTTTATTTTTAAAATTTTCACATTCTTTTACTTTTATTTTTTTAATTTTTCACTTTCTTTTACTTTTTTTGTTAAACAATTTCTACCTACTCTTACTTTTACTTTTCAATTTTATATTTCTACTTTTCCTATTTTTTAATTCCCATCCGAAATTTGTTTTTTTTTAAAAAAGAATAATAATTATTTTTTATTTATTTTTGGTTTTTAATTCATTTTATTTAAAAATAAAGATAAAAATAATACTAATATAGTCAAATATAGTCAAACATTAGGTGCTCATACTGACAGGAAGGTATGTGATGTTTCTTAGATGGTTGGGGAGACGGTTCTGCTCAAGGCTTCGCCTATGAAGGGTGTTATGAGGTTGGAGAAGAAGGGCAAGTTGAGCCCTCGGTATATTGGGCCGTTTGAGATACTTCAGAGGATTGGGGAGGTGGCTTACAAGCTTGCCTTGCCACCTAGTTTGTCGCGTGTGCATCCAGTGCTTCATGTTTCTATGCTCCGGAAGTATGTTGGCGATCCGTCTTATGTTTTGGATTTCAGCACAGTTTAGTTGGATGGTGATTTGACTTATGATGTAGAGCCAATAGCCATTTTGGATCGGCAGGTTCGAAAGTTGAGGTTAAAGGACATAGCTTCAGTGAAGGTGTAGTTGAGAGGTCAGCCAGTTAAGGAGGCTACTTGGTAGACCGTGCAGGAGATGCGGAGCAGATATCCATACCTATTTGAAACTCCAGGTACGTTTCTAAACCCGTTTGAGGACAAACGTTTATTTAAGAGGGGGAGGATGTAATGACCCGGCGTCGTTTTGAGAGTTGTATCCCCGTTCCCCCATTTACTGCTCAGTTTGTACTTTATAGCTATTATGTGACTTGCCGGGGTAGTCAGTTCGGGTTCGGAATGAATTGAGACACTTAGTTTTATGGTTGAAATCTTAAGTTGAAATGGCTAAACGGATGTTGACTTATATGAAAATGATGCCGGAATAGAGTTTTGATGTTCCCATTAGCTCCATTGGGAGATTTTGGACTTAGGAGCATGTCCGGATTGTGATTTCGAGGTTCGTAGCGGAATTAGGCTTGAAATGGCAAAAGTTGGATTTTTAGAAAGTTTGATCGAGAGTGGACTTTTTGATATCGGGGTTGAATTCTGATTCCAAAATTTGGAGTAGGTCCGCAATGTCATTTGTGACTTGTGTGCAAAATTTGGGTTCAATCGGACGTGATTTGATATGTTTCGGCATCGTTTGTAGAAGCTGGAATTGCTTAGTTTCAATAGGCTAGAATTGGGATGCGATTCGTGTTTTGAAGTTGTTTCATGTGATTTGAGGGTGACTAAGTTCGTATGATGTTTTAGGACTTGTTGGTATGTTTGGTTGAAGTCCTGGGGTTCTCGGGTTGATTTCGGATGGTTAACAGTTCAAAACTTGAAGTTGAGAGATTGCTGAAGCTGGACTCTGCTGGTGTAACCGCACCTGCGGAGCTTTGATCGTAAGTGCGAGCTCACAGATATGGGCTGGTTTGCGCAAATGCGAGTTTGGAGGGGTGTGCATAGGTGGCTACAGGTGCGATGGTTTTTCCGCACCTGCGTGACCGCAGATGTGGCACGGGGACCGCAGAAGGGGAATTTGGCAGGGGAACTGGGTTCCGCAGAAGCGACTTGAAGGCTCACAAAAGCGAGTCAGCCGGAGCGGAGTGAGGGGCCGCATGAGCGGAAGAAGACGCAGATGCGTGTGAGTGGTCGCTGCTGCGACGCCGCAGAAGCGGTTAAGTTTCCACAGAAGTGGAAGTACTGGACAAAACACTTAAATACAAGGGCTCATGATTTAGCTTTATTTTAAACATTTTGAGCTTGGGTTTTGGCGATTCTTGAGAGGATTTTCGAAGGGATTCTTGAGGTAAGTCCCTTGTGCTCATTTGCAATTAATAATCTTGCTTCCCAATTGATTTTTCCACCTAGTTGGTATGTATTTTAATGTGTAAATTGAGAGTTTGAGGCTAGGGATTTGGAGAGTTTGATTTGGGGATTTGGGTGACGATTTGGTGTTAGATTTTGATAAATTTGGTATGGTTGGACTCGTGGTTGAATGGGTTTCGGGTTTTGTGACTTTTATCAAATTTCGAGATGTGGGTCCGGGGGCCGGCTTTTGAGTAGATTTTTGACTTTTGATTTATCTCTTGTATTTTCTTATGGAGTTGATTCCTTTATCCCGTATTGATTATATCAAATTGTTTATGGCTAGATTCGAGGCATTCAGAGGCCGTTTCGCGAGGCACAGGTGTGTTGGAGTAGAGAGTTGCTCAGATTAAGGTAAGTAGCAGTTCCAAATTTGGTTCTTAGGGTACGAAACCCCGTATTATATGTCATGTGTTTGGTTTCGAGGTGACGCACATGCTAGGTGACGGGCGTGTGGGCGTGCATCGTAGGAATTATGGCTCGTCCAATTCTATAGGGCTGTGTAGTTGAATATTCTGTTGTTATCCGTAAATTTTCCACATGTTAGAAGTCATTTTTAGACCATGTGTTGACACTGTAGGGACCCACAAAGGTCATGTACATGTTGAATTATCTGCTAATTTGATGTTTTGTACTTAGTCATAGTGTTACTTGCATATTACATCTCAGTTTCTATTGTTCGTTATTGATACATTATGTCATTACTGTTTGTCTGATTATCATGATTTCTGAGAGCCCGAGAGACTGGAGAAGTTGATGACTGAGTGAGGCTGAGGGCCTGATTGTGAGGATATTTATGGGATCGGGCTGCACGTCGCAACATGTTTCACTGATATATGCCATGATTGGCTTGTTATAGAGCTTGGGCTGAAACATGCCATATATGCCATATATTCTATGTTTAAATCCATATATAAACCATGTATTTAACTTGTAATAGGTGGGAGTCACTTACCTTTGTATTTCTTGATAAAAATCTCCTATTAAAGCTCTCCAAAATTGCCCCAACAAAGTGAAAATGAAAGAAAATGGGCCAAATTCCGTTTTTATAAAAACCTCACTGCCCAACGACATTTTCGCATCACTCGACCGCATCTGCGGTCCCAGCCTTCCCCAGCCATCCCCAGCCATTCCGATTCTGCTCTCAAGGACACCGCATCTGCGCCATCGCAAATGCGGAAACGGTCTCGCACCTGCGCCACTGCCCAACTCGCCCAGAACCGCTCCTGCGACCCTTTTGGTCGCTTCTACGGCTCCGCACCTGCGGCCAAAACCTCGCAAGCACGGTTACACCAGATGCCAGCTGCTTCAACATTTCCCCCAAGCCCAAACTCGATCTGTTAACCATTCGGAATATACCCGAGGCCCCCGGGACTTAGTCGAAGCCTTAAACCACGTCAAACAACCTCAAAATCATGAATCACGCCTCGAATCAAACTTATAAATATTTAAATTTTCCAATTCTATATCTTGTGCCGAAACGGATCAGATCAATCCAGAATGACTCCAAATTTCACACACGAGTCATAAGTGACATAGCGAAGCTATTACAAGGCTCGAAACTCCAAATGGACATCGACAACATCAAAATCCACTTCAAATTAAACTTATGAAATTCTTAAACCTTTAAAATGCCAATCCTCCATAATAAGCGTTGAAATGCTCCCGGGTGATCCGATACTCAATCCGAACATATGCCCAATTCCAAAATCATCATACGAACCTATTGGATCCTTCAAATCCTGATTTCGAGGTCGTTTACTAAAAAGTCAAACCTTAGCCAATTCTTCCAACTTAAAGCTTCCGAAATTAGAATTTTCTTTCCAAATCAATCCCCAATATCCCGAAAGTCAATTCCGACCATACGTACAAGTCATAATACCTTAAATGAAGCTATTCAAAGCCTCAAAACGTTGAACGATGCGCTAGAGCTCAAAATGACTGGTCGGCTCATTACATTATCCCTCACTTAAACATACGTTGTCCTCGAACGTGCTAAGGACTGCTTCGGAGTTGTCCAAAATCACTATTTAACACCTCGTGCACCTACCGTGCCATCACAATCCAGTTGAACACATTAGCTCGAGTCAGACTGAAGATCCTACCTTTTATTTAGTTGATAAGACTTAGAACCGAATTCCAACCTCCGAATTTCTCTGTAAGACCTAATTCTAACATACAAACACTTTATCAATCACTATACACTGTACCAAAACATGATCATATACCTTTGCTGAATTCACACCATGCACTGCATAATTCACATGCCCATAATACACCCTCCGATCACACTAGCTAAAATTTTACGAATCTGATGCCCCCAATACATCTCATGACGCATATAAGTCTTGTTCCAACGCTCGAAATACTGCCACGATGGCAGAGGTGTGTAGAAACTAATAACCACCTACCGAATCAGTAAATCATGTAGTCTCTCCTCCTAACAAGGACCATTACCTCATTCTGAACCGAATAACGATATTCGCTCTTAACTATACCTTATATAAATCTGATTGTACTAATTTTAGGTCCAATAATCTCGTCTCACCCAGTACAAGCTACTCAGGCAATAAGCCACCTCAAACACTAACCAAATCTCTTATGACGCCATCAATGCGCCGATAAGCTACAACTCGAATATGACACACAAGGAGGAACAGACTCTGGAAAAGAATTACCCAGCTCGCATAATGAATGAAATGATCGAATAGGGAACCGTAATCAACATATCACTTTTGCGGCATGCAACCCGATCCAAACATGATACCGTTGTGGCGTGCAACCCGATCCAGATAATTTACCCGTGGCGGCGTGCCACCCGATCCAGACATAGCAATACATAAGGAAATGCCCATCAAGCCATAGTGCTTATATCTATGAAATAACAAATATCTACCACAAGCACACCAAGTGCGAAGATACCACCCTGGGGAGACGGATAGCACCATACGCTACAAAACCCAAGCATAACTAAGGTGAGATAAATGACCTGTATCTTGAAAGCCATACTACTCATATGACATCACAAGCTACATGGGACCTCACACACATGTGCGAATAATCAAGTCGTCTCAATCTGGAACAACCCCCACAGTTCACAATCAAAGGAATAGAGCACCTTCCAAGCATAAACTCTCACATTAACGATAGTACCAAAAATCTTCGTATTTGGTTTCGATCTTTAACAATAAAGTGACTAGCATGTCACACTTATACAAATCTCCCCGTGGGATACGCTCCCATGACCTTCCGCACTAGGTAGCAACGTTTGCACCTCCATACCACCAACTTTACCAATCTGTAAAGAAATTCAAGAACCTGCAAATCAATACACAATGCTCCTTCAACATAACACCATTCTCGGGCGACACTAAGATAACGCCAGCTTAATATAAACATCTGAATTCTTCCCTGCTCATCCGAGTTTGTGACATACTTATCAACACCGAACCGCAACCTTGATCCTTAACTTTAAATTTCCCATACCGCTCACTGCACCTATCATGCCGCTATGTGAGAATACACTAATTAATCATAACCCCTAAACTCCCAGTAGAATAAATACTTTACTGGCTAGACACCTTTCACTTAGCTTATATCAGAAGAACCAATGCAACACGCAACTGAATTCCCAAACCGCCAAAAATACAAACCTCAAGTCGTGATCTAAACCGTCATGACTCCGGAGTCCATTTACACAACAAGGTCATTCGAATCAAATACCTCCCAAATCAATCAAGTTATGGTAGTTGCCAAGCCCGTGCGTACAACCACAAACCACATGTATAACTTCACACGCTGAAGGAACTGATTTTACCACAATCATGTTGTTTCAGCCATTACTAACCGACCCAACTTCTCCTAATTTACTCTTGACTTGCCTTAGAAATAATAATAACTCCATTAAAAAATATGACGAACCAAATCCGCACTCATCCTGAGGGACCCGCATCCCGAGACCACATCGTAGCAATACTCAAGAACCATCTCATACCCTTATCAATCGCACAATAGCATCTCTAACCCGTACACCCATTCTGTAAGACCTTCCACAAATCTGAAGCTATTTCTTCCTTTACTCTAATACTGTACCGCATACCCGATGATGACATAGAACATTCCCAGTTCCATTCGCAATCCACTATGAAAACTCAGTCCTTAACCACACAACGAATCTGGAATCCTTAGGCACTACACTTTAATTCTTGAAACCACTAGGACCGCTGTTGAGAGTCACCCACTCTGACCTGATCCCGAATATCACTAAGCTTCAATGCTTTGCTAGAACATGAACACACTCTTAAAGAAGCAACCGACTGAATTCTTTTCCTTGTACATTACATCCATAAGAAGCATAAACTCGGAGTCTTCCAAAATCCTGCACCTCAATCGATAAGGCGAAGTATATCACATATTTATCGGGTTTCTTGTTCGACTTACTCCTGACATTTCCTTTTTTTCTTAGTCATAAATAATTCACCAACGCATCGATAACCAGAAACCGCTCAAGCAGACAACCACGCGATCCAATCGTACATGGTGGGCTCTCCCACTTAGCTTTAAGCTACCACCACATAATGTGGAGCCCACAACGATTCCTCCTTCTCAATTACAATGATCTCGCTCCATTAACACGCCAAATTTCTCGAAGTCATTTGTTAAGCTTTTCATGAACATCCTAAATCATCAGTCACAATCACATATTCAACCTCTTACTGGGTAGCAAGTAGTATTCTTCGCAGAAGCTTCATCAATGTCACGCCACCGCTAACCTGCTCACATGAGATAACCCACATGTGGAATTCCTTACCGACATCTTCCAACGATGTTGCACTGGGTACAACTACCACGTAATCAGTAAATTCTCCTGAGCTCATGCTCGCCCACCAGCTGTATAAGTCTACTCCTTCACTATTGACATTATCTGAAAGTTCAACAATTCCTTTCGAACTTAAGTCATATTGTGCCTGAAACGATAATCGGATCTTCACACCCCTCTTCATTTCAAACAAATTCTTTTCTGTCATATTCAATCTTTCTCCGTACAGTAACCATCACTCTAAATAAAATCCATAGGCCAACTCACCTTCCATCATGATTTCCAATGTGGCCATCCTACCACATAATCTATATGCTACCCTGCCACTCCCACTTTGGTCAAACCATCTCCTTTAAGAAACTTCTCGACATATGCTTTTCATACTTG
Source organism: Nicotiana tabacum (assembly GCF_000715075.1). Classification (NCBI taxonomy): domain Eukaryota; kingdom Viridiplantae; phylum Streptophyta; class Magnoliopsida; order Solanales; family Solanaceae; genus Nicotiana; species Nicotiana tabacum. Next base: position 67,789,229 of record NC_134100.1, read on the forward strand.
ATCTTCTAGTACTTTAACCACCGCAAAACACCTTCCATCATGTCCTTCCTTATACCTAGCTGCCCCAAATGTTGCCTCAAATCAAATCCATACATGTAGAACCAGAACTAATGAATTGCTACCAACTCTAAACCTTCTATAAGATCATATTTCTCGAGCCATCAACATTAGAAATACCAATTCGATTCTGAACCACTGCACACTGCTATCTCTGACAACCGCCCCGGCTGGTCATTTTGAGAGTTGTAGCCATGTTCCCCTATTTACTGCTCATTTTGTACTTTATAGATTTTATGTGACTTGTAGGGGTAGTCGGTTCGGGTCCGGTGAGATTTCAGAATGAAATGAGACACTTAGTCTCAAGGTTGAAAGCTTAAGTTGAAATAATTGACCGGATGTTGTTCTTTGAGTAAACGACTCCAGAATGGAGTATTGATGGTTCTGTTAGTTTTGTTGGGTGATTTTGGACTTAGGAGCGTGTTCGGATTATGATTTGGAAATTCGTAGTGGAATTAGGCTTGAAATAACGAAAGTTGAATTTTTTGGATGTTTAACCGAGTGGGATTTTTGATATCGTGGTCAGGTTTTGATTCCGGGAGTTGGAATAGGTCTGTAATGTCAAATGTGACTTGTGTGCAAAATTTGGGGTCAATTGGACATGTTTTGATAGATTTCGGCATCGTTTGTAGAAGTTGAATTTCCTTAGTTTCAATAGACTTGAATCGGGGTGCGATTCGTGTTTTTGAAGTTGTTTGATGTGATTTGAGGGCTCGACTAAGTTCGTATGAGATTTTAGGACTTGTTAGTATATTTAGGTGAGGTCCCGGGGGCCTCGGGTTGATTCCAGATGGTTAGCGGATCAAAAGTTGAAGTTAAGTAATTGCTGAAAAGTTCAAATGCTCCCATGTTTACAGAGAGGCAAATTTCCGCGCAGATTCACTATCCAAAATCAGTCACAACCTTCCCACCATAACACACTACCACTGTCTAAATGAATTACATGAACACATAAGAGGTCAAATTCACTTTGACAGAATTGGCACACCTTCTTTCAGACACAAATAAACCAAGAAGCTCCAAATCCCATCCCATCAGGCTTCAACTTCCACTCATGATCATGGTCGACACACACACATCTAGAGGAGATGTCCCAACTATCCAACCAAATGCAATCATCACCATAACTGCCCCATCCCACCTCATGCTTATACATATATCTCCCATCCATTCTAATTCATTCCTCACATCACATAAACAACTCCACATCACTAATCGCACACCCCACACACTACCACTAGTCCAAAAACACACACAGACTCTGATTTTTGCATTTTGCCCAATGCAGATCCCTTATCCAAACCACATCAAAAAACACACACAATCACAATCCCACAATACAAGACCAAACACAAAGCACTGCAAACCTCCTTCCCCCATTCACTACATACCCAACAATCCCACCAAGCATCAAGATCATCACCACTCATCACATCCCAACAAAACCAAAAACCTGACCAATCTCTTCTCTAACACTGTTTTCTATTTTGCAGGAAACCTGATCTTTTCATGGCTTAACCATTTGATGTATCCCCAATGTGGGGTATTAGTAGCAATGCTCAATCTACCGAAGAGACACCAATGGCAAATAAGCCAATTAGAACACCTGTCAACACCTACAACAACAACACCAATGGCACCATGTTAGCAACAACCCAATCACAAATCATCCTTCTTTCATTACTGTAACTGCTACAAAAGAAGACCTGTAGAAATCACCACTGACCTCCAACCTACAGCCCTTCCCTCTAAACCAAATGCAACATATGCACCCCACCCAAACTTCAATGAACCACTCATACACACACTCATTTAATCCTCCAATTGGCTTCAATTCACGCATGAACCTGAAGGCAATCACCCAGAAACCCCACAAGAAAAAGAAAGCAAGCAATCAGAGCAAAATAACCCAATACCTGCTACCAACAGCCCCTACACTCAGTTCTGCCAAGAAATCACACGAGCAATTTTTCATGGCCCAATACTACTTAACCCCACCTTACTTTCATCGTCTGCTCCCAGCTCCCATAAGACCTGGAAGCAGAATGTGATCTTCAGAAACATGAGCTTTAAAGCTTCAATTTGGCTAACATGTTTGTTAAATTTTGCAGGATCATTGAGATGGCTTAGTCAATTGACACACTTCCAGTGTGTGGTATTAGCATCTCTGATGCTCATTCTACTGGAAGGGCATCAATTTCACTCCAGTCCCTCAACAAGTTACTACATACACAAACAAGCTAATACTTAATAAATGGAAGCAATACCATATGGACAGTATTTCCAGGAGGCCTACAAGGCGTGAATACTGCCCCTTCTATACACAACTCCAGCATTATCAAGTGGTGTCAACACAAATGTTACCACAAGAACAGTCAGGTTCCAACCTTCTAGCAATTCTGCAGTAGTTTCTTTTACAGTCTAATGCCACCAGTCCAAGTTTTCAACATGACACTCTTAGGGTCCCAGACCTAGTTTCTATGTCCTGTTTCTTCATCAATCTCCTGCAGCAAATCATCTACTCAGTAGAATTGGGATTAGTTGTGCATGTTTTTATAGTTGACCTAGGCCTACTCCACTTTCTTTTTGTATACCCAATTGGCTATCAATGTTGGATAGACAATTGGGACATCATCTTAGGTCTTAATGCACATAGTCTCCAGGATTCATCTAGTCACCAGATGTTGATGACCAGATATTCCATCACTTTATTTTGGGAGGTAAGGTCTATATCCCTTGTGCTCATTTTTTATCAATAATCTTGCTTCCCCATTGATTTTCCCACCTAGCTGGTGTATTTTTAAGTTGTAAATTGGGAGTTTGAGGCTAGGGATTTGGAGAGTTTGATTTGGTGATTTTGGTGACGATTTGGTGTCAGATTTTGATAAGTTTGGTATGGTTAGACTCGTGGTTGAATGGGATTTTAGGTTTTGTAACGTTTATCAAATTTTGAGACATGGGCCTAGGGGACGACTTTTGAGTCGATTTGTTATTCTGATTAATACCTTAGCATTTTCTTACGGAGTTGATTCCTTTAGCCCGTATTGATTATATCGTATTGTTTTTGGCTAGGTTCGAGGCATTCGGAGGCCGTTTTGCGAGGCAATGGTATCTTGGAGTAGAAATTTGCTCGGATTGAGGTAAGTAACATTTCTAAATTTGGTTCTGAGGGTACGAAACCCCGTATTATGTGTCATGTATTTAGTTTTGAGGTGACACACATGCTAGATGACGGGCATGTGGCGTGCACCGTAGGAATTGTGACTTGGTCAAACTCCATGGAACCGTGTAGTTGAATAAGCCGTTGTTATCTGTACATTCTCCATGTAGTAGAGAAATTGAACCACAAATCATGTTAGAAATCATGTTTAGACTATGTGTTGGCACTGTAGGGACCCACAGAGGTCGTGTACATGTTGAATTATCTGCTAAATTATTTTTCTGTACTCAGTCATAGTTTTACTTATTTATTATATCTTAATCTCTATTGTTCCTTGTTGATACATTATATCATTTCTGTTGGGGCTGACTTTCATGATTACTGAGAGCCCGAGAGACTGGAGAGATTGATGACTGAGTGAGGTCGAGGGCCTGATTGTGAGATATTGATACTATAATACATGAGTTGTCTGTGCAACATATGAGATATCCGTGCAGATCCAGATATTAAACTATAGCACATGAGTTGTCCGTGCAGTACGTAAGTTGTCCATGCATCACGTGAGTTGTCCGTGCGGATTATAGCACTTTGGGCTAAATGAGCCCCTCTGAAGTATGTGCACACCCCCAGTGAGCGCAGGTACCCACTGAGTGCGAGTGCCAACTGCCAAGTGCTTAGTAAATGGGAGGGCTGAGTGACTGTGGCCCTGAAAGGATGCATTTGATTTCATTATTTTTGCACTTAGCTGCCATGTATCACTGTCTTGAAATTTCTGAAAGATATTATACGCTGTTTCACTTAAACTTGTCATGGAGTAACTGTTTGACCTAATTTATCGAACTTGAAATCAGGACTACTTTCCTATACTGAAATCATTGTAATTAAACTTTGACTGTGAAGCTCGTCACTATTTCCAGTTCTTTATTTAGTCTTGTTACTTACTGAGTTGGTTGTACTCACGCTACACCTGCACTTCGTGTGCAGATCCAGGTATTTTTGGACACGGCAGGTGTTGATCTCAGCATATAGTTGATCTTTTGGAGATTCTAAGGTAGCTGTCGGCGTTTCGCAGACCTTGTCTCTCCTTCCCTTTCTTTCTGCAGTTGTATTTAGTTTCAGACTTTATTAGATAGTGTTTTCCAGACTTATGATGTATAGATACTCATGTACTTTGTGACCCCCCGGTAGTTGGGAACTTCTGCATTTCGTTTTGGGTTTCTATCCCTATTTTATGAGAACTTTTATTTGTTTAAACTGCTTTAATTCATTTATGTTAAAGGTGTTGAAATTATTTTGAAATGTCAGCTTCCCTAGTACCACGATAGACGTCATCACGATAGGTTAGAATTTTTGTTCGTGACACCCTGCCCCGAAGGCAAAATCAAATGAGACCATAACACCAGCGAATTGTAATGCGTTCAAACAAGGACGACGACACTGCATCACAATGAAACTTCCACCACGCTCGAGAATACCAAGTCTCGTTACTCCATCAACCAAAACCTGAACATCCATAATTCGATTGCCTTTCCTTAGCTGGAATTAAATGTTGAACCTCTAAATCATGCACTGAGGAATTATCCTTTCGAGGCTTACACTGCCTCGACACATAACCAAGCACCTTACCGTTACGCCAATATTGTGCGATAACAACACATAGAAATCGTAGCAATCTGGGCACAGTCTCGAAACCATAGAAAATATAGATACTGAGCTAGAACAAAAGAACATCTTTCCGCAAGGCGATGATAATAGCCTGCCCGAACACGTAGGGAAAAACATCCTGCACCACATCTGCAGTATCACTACAACTCCTCGACACCCAATTGATAACAAGTACTTAACGTTGTATAAGATTGAGTAGAAATGAAATAAAGGCACAAGCCTCAATGGAATCAAAATGCACGATGAGGAAATCAAGAAGAGAAATGCTCCTAACAGCCTTGTAGCCTCTCGAAGATAAGTACTGACGTCCGATCCGCAAGACTCTACTAGAATTGCTCATGACTCGTGAGACCTAAGTGAACCTAATGCTCCGATACCAAGCTGTCACGACCCAAGATCCACTAAAGGTCGTAATGGCGCCTAACACCGCCGTCGGGCAAGCCAACAGTGATTGATCAATTTAATCACTCATTTTTGTATCTTGAAATCATAATTCTCATTAATTAAATAGTATGAAATAGGATTTACAGGGTAAATGGTAATATTTACATGAACTACAATAATGAACAACCTGTAGGAACCCCCAAAACTTGGTGTCACAAGTGCATAAGCATCAACTAGGAAATATAATAAAATACAACATCTGTCTAGAATACAAATTAGACAGGAAAATATAAATAACTTGAATGGAGACTCTGTAGGTTGCGGTCGTTACATGGAATGCATCTCACGGTAAAGTCCCTGCAATAGTTGTGCCGTTGAGCCTAAAAGACCATCATACATATATGTACCTGCATAATAAGTGCAGCAAGTGTAGCATGAGTACGTAAATCAATGCGTACCAAGTAAGTATCTAGCCTAACCCCAGAGAAGTAGTGATGAGGGGTCGACATGGACAACATATGTGAGTTAGATTATATAAACGAAATAGCAAGTGTAAATACGTGGTACAACTCTCTTCTTAACAATATCTCAAGCACTCATCTAATAGTTACCTCCTCAATCGGAGTATATACATAATGGACCTCACTAGATAGATCGTCACAATTCAAATCTGGAAACCTTGTAGATATACTGGCTTCTTACCAATTATTACACACGATTTCATAAGAGTAATTTATAGAAACGTCGAGGCGTACGGCCCGATCCATCATAATATTTCTGAACCATAGATACATCTATTGTATTGTCGAGGCGAACGGCCCGCTCCCATGAGAGTGTGATACATAATCTTGTTGACGCGAACGACCTGATCCCATCATAATGTGCGCACTGTCGAGGGTCAAACAGCACGAACCATAGATGTATCTATTATACTGCTGAGGCGAATGGCCTTGTCCCATTAGAATAAGAAGCTTTGACGGGTCCTTTACCCTATTCAAAAATAGACGTGTGAGTTATAAATTTTAAGGGAAGCCTTTCAATGAGAACGCATAACGCGGGAGAAATTCGTAAAAGGAGTACAATTATTTTGCCTCTAATCATGAAGCCCGTCGAATTTCTACAATAGCAAGCCTAGTCTCAAGTAGTAATGTAAAATAAAGGAATTTAATAGGCTACTGACAACTCAATTATTATAGCATGGCGGGAACCTAAGTCTACCTGGACATAACATGAATCTAGATACATACGGACTCTCATCACCTCGTGCGTACGTAGCCCCCACAACAAGTAGCCCATATCAATTACATCACCTAGGGATAGTTTGCCCCTCACAGAGTTAGACATGAGACTTACCTCGCTACGAAGTTCCATGACCGGCTCCAACGCCACTCAAACACCTCAAACCGATGCATGTCTTTCCAAATCTAGTCAAACAATGTACAAACCAATAAACATGCACTCTAATACTCATAATAAATCAATTCATAACAAATTCCCAACTTCGCTCGAAAGTCAATAAAATCCACCCTCGTGCCCACGTGTCCAAATTTCGTAAATGTTCGAAGATAAACTTTACCCATAACACTACAAACTCAAATATATGGTTTATTCCCAATTTCATGTCCAATTTTATGGTCAAAATCTAAAAATACCAAATTCTAAGTTTTCTACCAAAATCCCAAATTTCTACTAATTTTCATGTTTAAATCCATATATAAACTATGTATTTAACTCACAATATGTGGGAATTACTTATCTTGACATAGATGATAAACCTCTTCCCTCCAAGAGCTCCAAAAATCACCCAACCAAATGAAAATGTGAAAGAAATGGGCTAAGTCTCGGATTAAAAATACCTCACTGTGCTTCCGAAAGATACTTAATCAATTCTTCCAACTTAAAGCTTTCGAAATTAGAATTTTCCTTCCAAATCAACTCTGAACTTCCCGGAATTCAATTCCGACCACGCGTGCAAGCCATAATATATGAAGTGAAACTATTCAAGGCCTCAAACCGTCGGACGATGTACTAGCCCAAAACGACCGGTCGGGTCGTTACATCACCTCCTTTGAAGAAGATCGAGTCATACACCAAAGAGGTTAGACCTGTATCCTACACACAAGTGAGAAAACGAGAATACAACAAAGTAAAATTGGTTCCTGAATTAGTACCAAAAATCATTTTGAACACTATTGATTGCCAATCCTCGGCAACGATACCAAAAATTGACGAGCGCAAAACATAACACAAAATTATTGCTCGCTAGTCAAAGATAGTATAGTTAAATTATCGTCTCCACAGGGATTGGATTTAAATAGTGCTTGAACAATCTTTAATTAATTACTATCCAGAAAAATTAATACTTGATTGAATGATTATCAACTACAATTAACAACTAAAAATTAATTAATTATAAATTGATTACGAAAGACAACAGTTGAGCAACAAAGAGATATCAGTGAGAGAAATAAGGGTATTTGACTAGACTAGTGCAGGATAATTGACTCGGGATCCAATTCTTGAGTTAGTTCACTCTATAATACTTGAAGTTAAGGTTCCCCTTTCGATTAAACTTTAATTTCAGTAAATAATCCAATTGAAGCACAATGAATAGTTGCAATGAATAAAATGATGGTTTTAGTCTAAAGGGTAACTTATCACGAATATTTTTCTATTTTCTTGTTCGATTAATAATTCAAGTTGCTCTTTTGATTACCTAGTTGAATCACGAATTTAAACTAGAGCATAAGATGTAGAGAAATTCAATACAAAGCTCCTCTTTCTATTAAGAATAATAATAAATAACTTTACAATACGATTTAAAGCTCTATCAATTAATTCAAACAATTGTCAAGAATCGAATCCCTAATCAAGTTATCAATAAACCAGATCTATCAACACCCTACGGAAAATTACTCCATAGCAATGGAAAAATTCATCTCAAGAAGGTTTAAAAACGTAGAAAACATCAATGCTAATGATTCGATACAAACTCCCGTATTGCATCGATTGTTGGTTGAAATCTTGATGAATTCTTAGGTCTTTTTGCCTTAGTTACTTCTCAATTCTTACGTAGGTCAAAAGTCCCTTCAAAAATATATTTTTGGTGTATTTATACCGTGTAGAAGTGAGTCTGGACAGAACTACCCTTTCCAAGCCGAAACAGAAAATAACTCTAAAACTTTTGTACAGGTGCGACGCGCCTCATGTCGCACCATGCGGCGCGCAAGTGAGGATTTTTATAGAGCAGCGCCTGGCACGCTTGTCCATATTTCACTACCGCACCGTGCCTAGCGGTTCCCCATGCAGTGTGGTAGTTCTTTTTTCTTAGAGTGACTTTTTTATTCTACGTTTTGATATCCAAACTTGGTCCTCGACTCCCGAACGCGATCCTGATTTAAATTTTTGGGCTTTTACGTAGACTTCAAAGCTCCAATTTGTTCGATTCAGCTCCAAATTAACTTTTAACTTGGAATCACTTCCTGCAAGCCATTAAACATGTAATAAGTGCAATTTACTACTCCCTCCATTCCAGTTTATGTGAATCTATTTTATTTTTGGTCTGTTCTAAAAAGAATGACCCCTTTATAAAGTTGGAAATAATTTAGCTTAAAATTCTAATTCTACCCTTAATGAAAAGCTTTTATAAACACACAAATACTCTGGACCCCTTTTTGATTTGTTTAGGACCATAAACAAAAGTCTTCATTTTTTTGTTAGTCTACCCAGTGCATTAGGAAAGTCGCGAGAGAGGTACTAGGGGTCTCAAAGGGTTACTCTAGTGGTCACAAGTGAGATTGGTGGTGGAATGGAGAGGTGCAAGGAAAAGTGAAAACCAATAAAGCAGTGTATCTGAAGCTAGTGGAAAGTATAAACGAGGAGGAGAAGAGGGCGAATGGGGAGCATTATAAGTTAGCTAAGAAAGAGGCAAAGCTAGCAGTTATGTTGGCCAACACTGTAGCTTTTAGTCGTTTGTATGAGGAACTCTAGGGCCAAGGTGGGGATAAGAGGTTGTTCAGGTTAGCCAAGGCGCGAGAAAAGAAGGCGCATGACTTGGACCAAGTGATGTACATCAAGGACGAAGAAGATAGAGTTTTTTGGATGAGGGGCTTATCCGTCGAAAATAGAAGACCTATTTCCATAGTCTCTTGAATGAGGAGGGGGACAAGAGCATTGTACTGGATGATTTGGAACTCTCCGGGAGTCATTGTGACTTTGGGTATTGTAGGAGAATTAGAGTTGATGAAGTTGAGGGGGCTATGCGTAAGATGAACAGGGGCAAAGCGACAGGGCCAGATGAAATCTCGGTAGAGTTTTGGAAGTGTGCGGGCAAGTCAGGATTGGAGTGGCTCACTAGGTTATTTAATGTCATTTTTAGAACGAAGAAGATGCTCTAAGAGTGGACGTGGAGCACGATGGTTACTGTATACAAGAACAAGGGTGACATCCAAAATTGCAATAACTATCGGGGTATCAAGCTACTTAGCCATACTATGAAAGTTTGGGAGAGAGTGGTAGAGCTAAGGGTGAGCAGGAGTGTGTCAACTTCCAAGAACCAGTTCGAGTTTATGCCGGGGCATTCGACGACAGAATCCATCCACCTTGTTAGGACATTGATGGTGCAGTATAGGCAGAGAAAGAAGGACTTGCATATGGTGTTCATCAACTTAGAAAAGGCGTACGATGAAGTTCCGATGGAGGTTTTGTAGAGATATTTGGAGGCTAGAGGTGTACATGTTGCATATGTTAGGTTGATTAAGGACATGTATAATGGAGCAAAGACCCGAGTGAGGACGGTGGGTAGAGACTCGGACCATTTTCCGCTTATGATGGGGTTGCATCAGGGGTTGGCACTCTGCCCTTTTTTGTTTGCTCTAGCGATGGACATACTGGCGCACCACATCCAAGAGGGGGGGGGGGTGCTGTGGTGCATGCTATTTGCAGATGATACTGTATTGATTGACGAGGTGCGAGACAGTGTGAACGCACAATTAGAGGTATGGAGGCAGACCCTAGAGTCTAAAGGTTTCAAGTTGAGGTGGACTAAGACAAAATACTTGGAGTGTAAGTTCAGTGGCACGACTCAAGGAGAAGAAGGGGAGGAGAGGCTGGACTCACAGGTCATCCCTAGGAGAGGAAGTTTTAAGTACCTTGGGTCTATTATTCAGGGGGATAGGGAGATTGATAAGGATATTACACATCGTATTGGGGCGGGATGGATGAAATGGAGACTCGCTTCTGGTGTTTTGTGTGACAAGAAGGTGCCACCGAAACTTAAAGATAAGTTCTACAACGTGGTGGTCAGGCCAACGATATTATATGGGGCTGAGTGTTGTCCAGTCAAGATCGCTCATATCCTAAAGATCAAGGTAATAGAGATCAGGATGTTGAGATGGATGTGCAGGCACACCATGTTAGATAGGATCAGAAATGAGGTTATTCGAGACAAGGTGGGTGTGGCGCCTATTGAGGACAAGATGCGGGAAGCACGTCTTAGGTGGTTTGGTCATGTGATGAGGAGGAGCACAGACGCTCCGGTGAGGAGGTGTGAGAGTTTGACAATAGAGGGCCTACATAGAGGTAGAAGTAGGCCAAAGAAGAGGTGGGAAGAGGTGATTAGGCAAGACATGGCGCAACTTCAGCTGACTGAGGACATGACCCTTGATAAGAAGGTATGAAGGTCGAGAATTAGAGTAGTAGAGTAGGTAGTTTAGAGTGTTCATAACAGTAGTTTGGCACGCAGTCTCGCTTTCTGTTGGTAGTAGATTTTTATGACTAACCGTTGTTTTCTTTCATTGTTGATCACCTTACTATCTTGTTGTTTTTATTCTGCTTTTATATGGCTTTTTGGTACCGTCCCTTCTTGTCTATATTTTTCATCAACGTGGCGCTCATGCTTGCCTAAGTCGAGGGTATATTGGAAATAGTCTCTCTATCCTCATAAGGTAGGGGTAAGGTCTGCGTGTACACTACCCTCCCCAGACCCTACGGTATGGGATAATACTGGGTATGTTGTTGTTGTTCATTTTTTCTTAAACTCCGTGCCCAATTAAATAGGTTCACATAAATTGGAACAGAGGGAGTATTATTTAAACTCAAACACAAGTAAAATACAATAATTATAGTGTAAATTACGGCTAAAACACCTGTTTCTATCCTATAAGGGCAATAATGAATCTTTTTCCTAACGGTTGGATAAGATAGACCAAAAGTTTAACCGAGGGGCAAAGCAACTGAAATTCGAATAATACAGAGATAAATATGACTCTTTCTCCCTATAGTTTAATGCTTCTAATCAAATGCCAATTGCAAGAACTACATCTGGAATAACTCCGCTCAATTAGAAGCAAAACGGAATAAAGAAATACCATATCTAGCTTTTGCAACGAAGTGATTGCTTCACAAAGCATGAACGCCAAATGTTGACCTAACTTTTAACAACTTTTAAAATCCTGTTAGCAATATATCATAATAAGGGATACTAAAAATAGTTGGAGTCAAATGAAAAACGTATAGGAAAAGAACGCTTTCATGCAGAAGTAAATTAAATAAGACCAATTATTAGTCGATTGAAAATTATAGCACAGACAAGGATAGTGACAACGAGAAGGATAAGTACGATAGAGGGAATGGAAAATATCATTTTATATAGAGGAGGATAATGATCTATAGATTATACAGTGGAGGAACTCACTAATCTGATCAGTTATAGCATTATTCATAAGGAGATCTTTCATCACTGGATTAAAATTCAAAAACCAAACATCTTAAGTTTCTCACCTTCTAGACTAATAGGGACGATCCTAATTGTGATTTGGTCAGTAATGTATGGTCCACCCTAATGAGTATCAATTTTCCTAGTTTAATGTACCGTCCTTTCTTATCATTTTGAGCATAATTTGCACTTTAAGTCCCTAAAATATTTACAAATTGGAAATTTCGTCCTTGCGATGTTTAGTTTAGTATATTTAACTTTCAATTAATTGAAATGTGCACGTTTATCCTTCTACTAGTGAATTTTCACAAAATTTAATGAATTATTAACCGTAGAGCCATTTATATATGTTGTATTGAATTTGCATTATTACTTCTATTTGAGGGTAATAAAGTTCTAAAAAATAATATAAATATAACAAATTTCCTATGTAAAGGACCAAAAATATACATTTTTATCAATTCGAGGTTAGATATGCTTAGTAAAATATTATGTTTACCCGAAAAACGGATATAGTTGAATTTGTACGTAGTTCTAAGGATATGTGATATAGCTTGATACAAATCGTAAGGACAAAATTAAAATACCAACTATGGATTACAGAGCATGCAAAATAAGCAAGATTGAAAAGAAGATGATGATTTAGACTAAGCAAAATGAATCAGTTAATAAAGCCTCAAAGAATAGTTCTTGAATATAGGAGTATATGGTGCTTGAATTCCCATGTAATAAAAAGACTTGGCCTACATAAATAATAATCATCCCATTTATAGTAGAGGGATCTTACTTTAGATATAATTTAAAATACATAGTGGGGGACCCATGATAAATCAGTTTTTCCATAATTTCTGCCAGGATTCTCTCCTCTAGTGGGATTGCAACTGCTCTTGCCTATGAACTCGGTATTTACTCGAGTTTTCAGTCTTGACTCGAGCTCTCGATCTTGGCTTGAGCTCGATTCTGACTCGGATCCTTGCATCGATTCAGGGTCAGTGTTGGTTGGTCTCTGAATCATAAGCCCGATAACTTTACTTTGCATCATAGTTCGATTTAGTTTCGAGCTTGATAATGATATCGAGCTCGACATTGATCGGTCTCTCGGGATCAAAGCTTGTTTGTACCATCTTCGAAACCCATCTCGAAGTCTTACTCCGATCCATTACGTTTTGACGTCGATCAATCATACGAAAGCCGAAATCTATTTCGACCATATACAGATAGTCTCCTCGTTTCTCGGGAAGGATGTGGTAAGAAACGATATGATTTTTCAACGGCTCGATCGGATTATAAGCTAACGTTTACGTTCGGCTCGACCATGACGCAAGTGATAGATGTCCCGTCGACTTAGTATTTTAAGGCATTTAATGCATGTCAGACGGTGGTCGGCCACCACTGATACTGAACCGCCATTGCTTAATCTATAAATATCCCTTCCTTTTATCATTTACCACTTTTACATCTTCAATCTTCCAAATTTCCCAAGTTCTTTTTCGTATTCTCTGAGTTTATTCACAAATCTGAGATTCTTCTTTGCAAAATTCTCCTTTTAAACCACCAAACCTTTGTCACCTTCTTTAAATCCAAAATGGTGAAGACATCAAAAACCGTCCTCCAGAAAGAAAAGAAAAAAAGCTTCTTCTTCTCAATCCGCCGCCGACAAAACACCGGTGGATCCACGGCCTGAGGAATGCATTCCGGCGGCGTGTGTTCTTACCTCCGATTTCAAACTCGATAAAGGTTCGCCGGTTCTTGGCCGATGTGAGCCTATATCAATATATATTTGTTCGATAACCCGGGAGCATATCGAGCGGATAAAAAAAAATTGTAACTGGGAGAACAAAGAAGTGGTAGTGCCGTCTCCCGAAGAGGACATTACTACTCACGTGAGAGGGTTTTTAAGCGTGTATGCTTATCCTTTCACGTTAGGTCCTCTCGACCCCATTATCATAGATTTTTGTCGTAAATACCTAATAACCCTAGGCCAGATACATCCTTCCTTTTGGTGGATCATTATTTTGATCCGATATTTTGTGAATAAAATCGAGGGGATGCCTTTCACCCTCGATCATCTTGTCCGATTATACAGTCCTCGCCTTTCTCGAGGAGGGTTAATCAAGCTCCAACATTGAGCTACCAAGGCTCTGTTCTCGAGTATAGATGAGGATAAGGATCGAGGCTGGATGGGCAGATTTGTTCGAGTAAGGACTTCGGACCTGATTCCGATCGAAAATATGCCTTTTTTCGAGGAGTGGAATATGAAGCGTAAGTGTAATTCTGATGTTATCTCCTACTATTTTATTCTTTCATTTGCTTCACCAATGTTCCCCCTTTGTGATGTAGTGGTTCCCTGGATGCTCGGCGCAGTGCCCGATCTCAAGAACTATGTACGTGATCTTGTTTTGACCTCCTCTTACACCGAGCGCTCATGGCGCGACTTGTCAAAGGACTGATGGGAGGCCAAAAATCACAGTAAGTATCTTTCTCATATCTTTTGGTAATTTGAATAAGATGCTTTTCACATACTTTAATAAAAAAAATTCGTGTCTAGGTGTGGGAAAAGATGCGGTTTTGAGGCCCTCACCCGTCGAGGAAGAGGCTTCGGTCTCTGTCCCAAAGCCGGTGAAAGAAAATAAGAGAGAAAGAGCCCCCATCCTTGATCAGAAATAGAAGAAGAGGACGACTCGTAAACTGAACAAGAATATCATTCCTTTGACCGTATAATCATTTTTGCGTCTGAGGGATGAAGAAGAAGCAGAAGAAGAGAACGATGGGTCTGCGCTGGCGGCCCGAACGAAGAAGACCACCGACATCCCATAGGCAGCTGGATCGATGGTCGTTCATAAATCTCTGCCTCGAACTGAGGATATATCGGAGAAAGATTCGGGTAGAGTCCCTGAGTTGTTGGAGATTGAAGACGCTTCCCATTGAAGCCAACTGATGGGGGATATGCCCGAATGGGATCTTCTCGAATCCTATAGAACCGAAGAGAATGCCCCAGGTGATTCACTTGGGGCAGTAGCAATCAAAGACTCGCCCACCTTCCTTACTTTTTTTGCAGGGGTAATTCGGGAGGCCCAAGCTTTGGGGGCCCTCGAATTAGATAGGCCTCATGATGGAGATGGTCCTTTTCGGTACAAGTGACGCATCAGATCTTTTTCATGGAGTGCAGTAGGCCTTGAATCAGGTAGGCTTTAAATTATATGGTGTTACCTTTAAGTTTACTTTTCTTTTCTAACTTCGTTTCTTCTTTCTTTGCAGGCCATGGCAGTTCATCGAGAATCATGTTATCGATCCCGAAATGAGCTGCGTCGATGCGAGGCCGAGCTTTAACGGGTTATGGAGGATAGGAAATCCCTAAAACTTCTCTTAGGCCAAAGGGGGGAAGAAATAAAAGACCTCCGAGCTGAGTTGGCCAAGACTCACCAAGATCAGATCGATCTGTCCGAGCAGGTAATAATAATTTTAAAGGCCTATGGGCTCGATACAGGAATGATGGCTAATTTTTCGGTCTCACAGCTACAGCAGAAAATTGAGATGAGCGTAAAACTCCGTGAAGAAGTCAATGTGATAAAAGTGGAGTCTTTGAAGTGGAAAGAAGAAATGGACCATTTTGCTGCAGAGAAAGAAACTGCTCGAGCCCAATTATCATCGGCCGAAAACCAACTTCAAAAAATGAAGGAGAAAGGCTTGGTCCAAGCAAGAAGAATAGAGGAGCTCGAGGCTCGATTGGCCTATGAACTTGCCGAGACCGAATCCGACGCCGAAAAGGCAAAGGCTGATGCGGATGCACTCGTGGCCGTCTATCGGACAGATGCTGAAGCTGCCTAGGTCCAAGCAAGAGAAGCAGCCGAGACCACCGATACTCAAGCACATTGGGTCGCTGAACTTGCTAATTGCCGATCTCGGAGGGAGACCCTCGAGTAGATCTATGCTCGATTTTTCGACCTCGTTGAAGAGATTAAAAGGGCCAAAGAACTCGAACCCGATGTTAAAGCCTTGGTTTCCGATGCCGATGATGATGATGATGATGAGGAGGATGATGAGAGTAAGAGCGGGTCCGAGAACGGGGGGATCCCGATATAGAAGAAACTCGAAATAAAAATAGCCCGTAGGCTTAATAGTCAAGTGAATGATTCGAACTCGAAGTGATATAGCCCGTAGGCGTAATGATCGAGTGAGTACTTGCTTGAACTAGAAATAGAAATAGCCCGTAGGCTTAGTAGTCGAGTGAATGATTCAAACTCGAAGTAATGTAGCATGTGGGCATAATGGTCGAGTGAGTGGTTGCTCGAACTCGAAATAAAAATAGCCCGTAGGCTTAGTAGTCGAGTGAATGATTCGAACTCGAAGTAATGTAGCCCGTGGGCGTAATGGTCGAGTGAGTGCTTGCTCGAACTCGAAATAAAAGTAGCTTGTAGGCTTAATGGTCGAGTGAATGATTCAAACTCGAAGTAATGTAGCTCGTTGGCGTAATGATCGAGTGAGTTCTTGCTCAAACTCAAAATAAAAATAGCCCATAGGCATAGTAGTCGAGTGAATGATTCGAACACGGAGTAATGTATCCCGTGGGCGTAATGGTCGAGTGAGTGCTTACTCTAACTCGAAATAAAACTAGCCTGTAGGCTTAGTAGTCGAGTGAATGATTCAAACTCGAAGTAATGTAGCCCGTGGGCATAATGGTCGAGTGAGTGCTTGCTCGAACTCGAAATAAAAGTAGCCCGTAGGCTTAATGGTCGAGTGAATGATTCAAGCTCGAAGTAATGTAGCTCGTGGGCATAATTGTCGAGTGAGTGCTTGCTCGAACTCGAAATAAAAATAGCATGTAGGCTTAGTAGTTGAGTGAATGATTCGAACTCAGAGTAATGTAGCCCGTGGGCGTAATGGTCGAGTGAGTTCTTACTCGAACTCGAAATAAAAATAGCCCGTAGGCTTAGTAGTCGAGTGAATGATTCGAACTCGAAGTAATATAGTCCGTGGGCATAATGGTCGAGTGAGTGCTTGCTCGAACTCAAAATAAAAGTAGCCCGTAGGCTTAATGGTCGAATGAATGATTCGAACTCAAAGTAATGTAGCCCGTGGGCGTAATGGTCGAGTGATTGCTTGCTCGAACTCGAAATAAAAGTAGCCCGTAGGCTTAATGGTCGAGTGGATAATTCGAACTTGATCCTGTTTGCATAATAAATCTCGAAATAGAGGAATTTTTCTCGGATATAAGATGTCAGTATAGAAGAGAACTTTTCTTTGCAAGTCATTATGCATGTGTTTATGTTTTGCGTCAGGGCTCGGGCCAACAATATGAGCATGCTTCGTTTTGACAATTTGGCTCTTACAACTTTTCCTATTGGAACCCTGTTGTTACGAAATAACTTTCTTGCATCAAAACTCGATATATTTGAGGGCTAATGCCCCTCCAGTATTCGAGGTTGATTATGAAGAAGCCTTGGATACTGTTGAATTGCCCTCAGGTCGCACATGGTTGTTGCCTCGTTAAAAACCTCACTGGGAAAATGCATTTGGGATAAAAGCCAATCTAAGGGGAAAAAGAGTGCTCGCGTACTTTAAAACCTGAGGTCTCGACATCTTTGATCGAACTCCTGCAATGGGTTAGCTTCGAATATGTATATATGGGCGAAAGGAAAGAGAGAATCATACCTTAACAATAATATCTTTTGAGGAGTGATATGTTCCAGTTGTTCGATAATGGTTTGCCATCCATCGTTCCGAGTCTATAAGATCTCTTTCCAACTATGTCGAGGACCTAATAGGGTCCTTCCCAATTTGGGTTGAGCTTCACTTCATTAGGATCTCGAGTATTGATGGTGACCTTCCTTAGGACTAAGTTTCTAATCCTGAAGTGGTGAAGGTTGGTTCTTCTATTGTAGTACCTTTCGATTTGTTGTTTTTGTGCAGCCATTCGAACGAGTGCCGCTTCTCATTTTTCATCTAATAATTCGAGGCTAGTGTTCATTGCATCATGGTTTGATTCCACCGATGTATGTCGAAACCTTGCGCTGGGTTCTCCGACTGGAATTAAGGCTTCGGAGCCATACACTAAGGAAAATGGAGTTGCTCCTGTACTGGACTTAGATGTTGTTCGATATGCCCATAGGACTTCGGGCAGAATTTCTCTCCATTTCCCTTTGGCTTCGTTTAACTTTTTCTTCAAGTTTTGGATGATAGTCTTGTTTTTTGATTCGGCTTGTCCGTTCCCACTGGGGTGATACAGTGTCGATAATATCCTTTTTATTTTATGATCTTCAAGAAATTTTGTTACTTTACTGCCGATAAATTGCTTACCATTATCGCATATTATTCTACGGGTATCCCGAATCGACACACGATGTGATCCCAGATGAAATCTATGACCTCTTTTTCTCTTACTTTCTCGAACGCATGTACTTCAACCTATTTAGAGAAATAGTCAGTCATAAATAAAATGAATTTAGCTTTACCTGGGGCCGATGGTAGGGGGCCAACGATATCCATCCCCTATTTCATGAATGGCCATGGGGATAGGACTGAATGAAGTTGTTCCCCGGGTTGATGGATCATCGGTGCAAACCTTTGACATTTATCGCATCATCGAACAAACTCCTTAGTGTCCTTTTCCATGCTATCCCAGTAATATCCTGCTCTGATGATTTTGTGAATCAGTGATTCGGCGCCAGAGTGTTTCCCACAAGTGCCTTCATGGACCTCTCATAAAACATAATCGGTGTCTCCTCGTCCTAATCATACTGTCAATGGTCCATCGAATGTTCTTCTGTACAATGTTCCATCTTCAGCCAACGTGAATCGAGCAGCTTTGGCTCGTAGGGCCCTTGACTCTTTAGGGTTCGATGACAGTTTTCCATTTCCCAAATATTCAATATACTTATTTCTCCAATCCTAGGTTAAGCTTGTGGAGTTTATCTCGGCGTGCCCCTCCTCGATTACGGACCTCGAGAGCTGAATGATAGTCCCCGAATTTATCTCATCTTCCTCGACCGATGACCCCAAATTAGCGAGTGCACCGGCCTCACCGTTTTGTTCTCGAGGCACATGTTGCAGAATCCATTCCTTAAAACTGTGCAAAGTTACCTGTAATTTGTCCAAATACCTCTACATTCTGCCTTCTCGAACCTCGATGGTTTTGTTTACTTGGTTTACTACCAGCAAAGAGTCACATTTAGCTTCAATCATTTCTGCTCCCAGGCTTTTGGCCAGCTCAAGACATGCAATCATGGCCTCGTACTCAGCCTCATTGTTAGTTAACCTAGAAGTTTTGATAGACTACCTAATGATGCCACCCATAGGGGGTTTCAACACGATGCCAAGCCCAAATCCCTTCATATTCGAAGCACCATCTGTGAAGAGGGTCCAAACCCCCAATGATGTACCCGATTTTAACAAGAGTTCCTTTTCAACTTTGGGTATGAGGGTTGGCGTGAAATCGGCCACGAAGTCTGCTAAAATTTGAGACTTGATGGTCGTACGAGGTTGATATTCGATATTGTACCCCACTGAGTTCGACGGCCCATTTGACCAATCGGCCTGATAGTTCGGGCTTGTGCAAAATATTACGAAGCGGGTAAGTGGTTAATATGCATATGGGGTGATATTGAAAGTACAGTCTTAACTTCCTAGAGGCGCTTATCAGTGCAAGTGCCAATTTTTCTAGGTGCGGATATCTAGTTTCTGCTTCTCCTAAGGTCCGACTTATATAATAAACGGGAAATTGCGTACCTTGCTCTTCTCTAACTAGGACACCGCTGACCACGATTTTCGATACTGCCAAATACAAGCAAAGTTTTTCATCTGTTTTTGGAGTATGAAGTAGCGGTGGGCTCGATAGATATCGTTTTAATTCCTCTAATGCCTGTTGGCATTCTGGGGTCCAAGAGAAATCGTTCTTCTTTTTGAGTAGAGAGAAAAATTTGTGACTTTGATCTGACGATCTCGAAATGAATCGTCCTAAGGCTGCAGTCCGTCCTGTTAGCCTCTGTACGACTTTCATGTCGTACACGATGGTGATGTCTTCGATGGCCTTGATTTTATTGGGGTTAATCTCGATCCCCCGATTTGACACCATGAAGCCGAGGAACTTGCCCAAACCGACCCCGAAAGCACATTTCTCGGGGTTGAGCTTCATGTTGTATTTCCTTAAAATCTCGAACGTTTCCTGCAAATGGGTCAAATGGTCCTCTGTGCGCAGGGACTTAACTAGAATGTCATCAATATAAACTTCCATTGATTTACCTATTTGTTCTTCGAATATTTTATTCACTAAGCATTGGTAAGTAGATCCTGCATTTTTTAGCCCGAAGAGCATCACATTATAACAATATGTTCCATATTTGGTGACAAATGAAGTCTTTTCCTGGTCTTCCGGGTTCATCTGTATTGTATTATACCCGGAATAGGCATCGAGAAAAGTAAGGATCTCGTGGTCGGTCGTGGCATCGATCATGCGATCTATGTTGGGAAGTGGAAAGGAATCTTTGGGGCATGCTTTGTTCAAATCCTTATAATCAACACACATTCTAAGTTTGTTCCCTTTTTTAGGCACTACAACTACATTGGCTAACCATTCGGGATATTTCACCTCCCGAATGGACCCTATCTTGAGAAATTTTGTTACCTCGTCCTTTATGAATGCATGCTTTACCTCGGACTGGGGTCTTCTGTTTTGCTTCACCGGCCTGAACCTAGGGTCCAAGCTTAGCCGATGTGTCGTTATATCCGGTGAGATCCCTGTTATATCTAAATGAGACCAGGCAAAGCAATCAATGTTATTGATAAGAAATTAGATAAGTTTTTTCCTGAGTTCGGGGGTCAATCCCGTTCCCAGGTAAACCTTCCGTTCGGACCAGTGCTCGATTAGTGTGACTTGCTCCAATTCCTCAATCGTTGATTTGGTAGCATCGGAATCATCGGGAATCACGAAGGATCGAGGGATCCTTTGATCATCATCTTCGTCGATCCTCTGATTATCTGGTTGGGTTAAGGCCGATGTCTGTGATTGCTATTTAGTATCTTGTTCCCCTTTTGAGCCCAATCCCTTTACTGGTGAAGGCGAGTATATTGGATTTGCTTCCTCGACGGCAAACATTTCTCTTGCGGCCGGTTGTTCTCCGTACACTGTTTTGAGTCCTCTCGATGTTGGGAATTTAAGGACCTGGTGTACGGTCGAAGGTACAACTCTCATGTTGTGGATCCATGGCCATCCAAAAAGGGAATTGTACCTCATGTCGCCTTTGATTACGTGGAACTTTGTTTCTTGGATGGTCCCAGCCACGTTTGTCGGTAGAACTATCTCGCCTTTGGTGGTTTCACATGCCATATTAAATCTGTTTAGAACCAGGGTTGCAGGTACGACCTGGTCCCGTAAACCGAGCTGTTCTACGACCTTCAATCTAATGATGTTGGTCGAGCTACCTGGATCAATTAACACACGCTTAACTTTAGTTTTATTCATAAGTGCGGATATTACCATTGCATCGTTATGAGGTTGTATGACTCCTTCTGTATCTTCATAATTGAAAGAAAAAATTTCTATGGGTGTGTAATCCTGAGTTCGAGATCGCTTTTCTCTCACAATCGATGGCTTAGTGCGTTTAAGCATCGGTCATTGAGGGGTATCGACACCGCCGATGATCATGTGAATGACATGCTGTGGTTCTTCTTGTTCGTTCTTCTTGTCAAAATCCCTATTTTTGAAATGGTTCTTCCCCCTGTCGCTTAAAAATTCTCGAAGGTGCCCTTTGTTGAATAGCCGGGCTACCTCCTCTCTTAGTTACCTGCAATCTTCCATTCTGTGGCCATGGGTGCCATGATATTCGCACATTTGATTAGGATTCCTTTGGGCAGGATCGGTCTGCATGGGTCGGGGCCATTTAGTGTCTTTGATGCGTCCGATAGCCGACACTATGGTGGATGTATCGATGCTGAAGTTATATTCTGATAACCGAGGCGCTTCCCTAGATCTGGCAGGCCTGTCGAACCTACTTCTGTTCATCAGCCCCCGGGACCCTTAACCTCGATCACTTCTTTTGTTATTTTGTTTGAGGTTATGTCTCGATTCACTGATTCTGTGGTTTCTGTTATACGGTCGGTATCGATCCCCGATCGGACCTTGTTCTCGATTAATATCCCTTTGAGAAGCGGGTTCAAACCCTAATTGATCATCTTCGACCCTAATTTTTGATTGGTACTAATTGTGCAGGTCGGCCCACGTGACGGCTGGGTATTCAATCAGGTTATGCTTCAACCGCCGTGAAGCCGTCAAACTTCGTTCGTTCAAACCTTGAGTGAAAGCCTGGACAGCCCAATCATCTGTGGCTGGTGGCAGATCCATTCGTTCCATCTGAAAATGAGATATGAACTCCCTCAGCATCTCGTTATCCTTTTGCCTTACCTTAAAAAGGTCTGATTTCCTTGTTGTGACTTTTATGGCACTAACGTGTGCTTTTATAAAATTATCTGCTAACATGGCAAACGAGTCGATGGAATTTGGTAGTATGTTGTGATACCAAATCATTGCTCCCTTCGAGAGGGTCTCTCCGAATTTCTTTAACAGCACAGATTCGATTTCATCGTCTTCCAAATCACTGCCCTTGATGGCACACGTGTAAGAAGTGACGTGCTCGCTGGGGTCAGTCGTTCCGTTCTATTTGGGAATTTCGGGCATACGGAATTTTTTGAGGATTGGTTTTGGGGCTGCACTCGAGGGAAAAGGCTTTTGTATGAATTTTTTGGAATCCAACCCTTTTATCATGGGTGAATCCCCTGGGATTTGATCAACCCTGGAATTATATGTTTTTACTTTCTTATCGTTGGCTTCAATTCGCTTTGTGAGCTCCTCAAGTATTTTAGGAATTTCGAGAGTAGTCCCCTATTCTTGCTCGTTTGACCTTACTACGGCTGGCTCCGTTCGGTGGGCAATTTCTCGAGGTGGACTGGGTTCCGATCTGCTTGGTAGCTGGGTTTGGCTATGAAACTGAGCTATCGCTACCTACTGGGCTTGCAACATTTCAAAGATCATACGCAAGCTGACTCTGTTCTCCTCCACGTTATGGGAGTCTCGAGCTGCAGATCGAGTACCGTCATGAATGCTATTTTCAGGCTCGGAATGTTGGTTTGCCTCAAAGGCCACATGCGAGTTGACATCTAGCGGTACTTCGGCTCGAGCTTCAGATACTTCGACTCGACCTTCAATGACATCGATAAGCGGCCTTCCGGCCCTGGGCATCAAGTTATTGGTTTCGTCTTGAAGGTCGGCTTCGTTGTCGGTAGGTAAAGCCGTTAATCGAGGGTTTGCCATTGCTAATTCGAAGTTAGAGATACCCTCAAAAGACGAGCGTAAATTGGTGTGTGTTGCAAATTTGTATCAAACAAGCACTGTTATACTTAGCCCTACGGTGGGCACCAAATTGTTTACCCGAAAAACGAATATAGTTGAATTTGTACGTAGTTCTAAGGATATGTGATATAGCTTGATACAAATTGTAAGGACAAAATTGAAATATCAACTATGGATTACAGAGTATGCAAAATAAGCAAAATTGGAAAGAAGATAATGGTTTAGACTAAGCAAAATGAATCAGTTAATAAAGCCTCAAAGAATAGTTCTTGAATATAGGAGAATATGGTGCTTGAATTCCCATATAATAAAAAGACTTGGTTTATAGAAATAATAATCACCCCCTTTATAATAGAGGGATCTTACTTTAGATATAATTAAAATATATAGTGGGAGACCAATGATAAATCAGTTTTTCCATAATTCCTGGCATGATTCTCTCCTCTAGTGGGATTGCAACGACTCTTGCCTATGAACTCGGTATTGACTCGAGTTTTCGGTCTTGACTCGAGCTCTCGATCTTGACTTGAGCTCGATTCTGACTCGGATCCTTGCATCGATTCGGGATCAGTGTTGGTCGGTCTCTGAATCATAAGCCAGATAACTTTACTTTGCATCATAGTTCGATTTAGATTCGAGTTTGATAATGATATCGAGCTCGACATTAATCGGTCTCTCGGGCTCAAAGCTTGTTTGTACCATCTTCGGAACCCATCTCGAAGTCTTACTCCGATCCATTACGTTTTAATATCGATCAATTATATGAAAGCCAAAATCTATTTCGACCGTATATATATTACAAAGATCAAATTCAGAATTTACCAATATTCTTCCATTTAATTTGTGTAAGTTTCACCAATTTATCTTATTCACGCGGTTTAGATATTTTAACGATTAATTTGAAGACTATAGTGTTGCTTTGAAGCTTGGATAGAAGAGGTCCGACTTGAGGGTCTAAAAATAATATAAATTAAAAAATTTCTATGTAACGGTACAAAAGGACATACATTTTTATTAATTCAATGTTACATATGTTTAGTAAAATATCGCAACGTCCAAATTTAGAATTTACCAATATTAGTTCATTTAATTTTTTTAAGTTTCACTAATATGTCTCCATGACGTTGTTTAGATATTTTAACGATTAATTTGCAGAGGCGGAGCCAGGAATTGAAACATATGGGTTCGAGATTCCACATCTTTTAAAATTAGTGGGTTCTAAATTAATAATCTGTACATATTTAATGAATTTCTTAAAAACAATACATGATTTGGACCAAAGTTACTGGGTTCGGCCGAACCCGTATGTTCTACACTCCCTCCGCCCCTGTTAATTTGAAGACGTTGCTCCTCATATTATAAGTAAATTATTTTTGTCTTCAATTATCTTTTATGTAAATTATTATGTTCAACCCAATATTGTTCGGATGAGGCCTGGATAACTTTACATATCAAAATTAATGTACTACTAGATGGTACGTCTATTTTTCTGGAAAAAAAAAAAGAAAAGAAAAAGGAAATGATAGTAATGATCAAGTGAAAACATAGCTTAATTTTGGACGTACTAAAGTTACCCATCGACTTGTCGTCATAATCTGTACTCTCTGCCTCATAGGTCCCCGCCACAACTCCCTCTCAAATCTATTTAAACCATAATTTCATGTCACCATATAATATACTTTATTTTTTACTTTTCCTTAATAGGATATGTTTGATTTTTCTCATATTTGATCGAGTAATTTCCTCTAATTAAGTCCATATCGGGATCATACACCCATTTGCCAGTCATTTAACTAGCAGAGGGACATCTTGTAATGTGTCATTCTCTGTAGTAACCTAAGGATAGACGTGGGGGAAGACAAAGAGATGATATGGATTTAAAATAAAATGAATAAAAATTTTACAAACAGGAAAAAGCTTGAAGAGTGTTAAACACTTTCTTAAAAGAATGATTATTTGATTCTAGGAATAGCAGACAACAATTTTCGGAAATATAACAATCATATTATCAGTTGTTTTGAAGTGACTGTTGTGGTTTTTGTCTAATCTTATTTTCTCTCGTATTTGAAGACTGAAGTACCACAACGTTCTTATTTATAAAACATATATAATTTCATGAAAATGTGGGAATCTTTTTAAAACGGATTAATAACTATTTCACAAACTACTCCCTTGGTTCTATTTTTTTTATTTATATAGTTTGATTTGGCATGAACATGAAATTTAAGAAAGACGTAGAATTTTTTTTTTAAAACATGTCATTATATTTGTGTGGGTATAATAAGACTTTTGAAACTTATAGATATATATATATATATATATATATATATATATATATATATATATATATATATATATATATATATATATATATATATATATATATATATATATATATATATATATATATATATATATATATATATATATATATATATATATATATATATATATAACAAGAAACACACATATCTTTTTTCTCCTTTTTTTGGGTTTTCCCTTATGTTTCCCTTCCTTATCTAATTTCTCAGATTTTTGCCATATTTCCAATAATAATTTCATTGTATCCCATTTAATTCTCTTTTTCAGTTTCTACATTAATTTTTAGTTACTGCCTTTTCATAATTCCCTTCACCTATTTAACATCCTCACATATATCAGTTACAAAATAAATTCGTATCCTAATATGTTTTGGTGTAAATAGTTATAACCCATACCACAAAAGGAGAAATCATTGACATGTTCAAAATTGAAAATTGTAATTTTCTCAAAATTTTAGCCTATTTTCTTATTTTTCAATTTATAATATTCAAAAGACAAACATCTCAATAGTCCATTGGGACTAGGGGTGCTTATCGGGCGGATCGGCCGGATAATTACGCTTAACGGTTCGGCTTAACGATTATCGGATTATAAATGTAGTAATCCGCTAGCCATCCAATAAGACAACGGGCGGATTGTTATCAGATTAATAGTTATCGGGCGGTCATCGGACGGCTTATCGGCTAAACCAAATAGAAATTTTTTGAACAATCATTCAATCAATACCAAACAGTTTCAAATCAATACCAAATTTTTAATACCATTTAAGATCTAACCAAACAGTATTTTTTAATTGAAGAGTCTTCAAGACTACTCATATTGTCATACACGTATTAACCAAATTTTTATTACCATCAAGACTACTCATACAGACATACACATATTAATCATTGAGATTTCGATTTTTTGACTTCTCAGTTTTCAGTTCAAGAGAGAGACGAGACTGACGACTTCTCTGCCTATGGTGGCTGTAGACAATTTAGAATTAGAAAATAGAAATTAGGGATTTAGCAATTTAGGGTTTCAATAGTACTTTATATACATATGGGTAAAAATATAAATATAAAAATCCTTAACGGGTTAACGGTTTACCCGATAAGAAAATTGAGTAATCCGCCCCCAAACTGTTAAGCCGTTAGTTATAAAATCTCAATCCGTTCACCATCCATTACCTCGATAATCCGATACCAATAAGCCAATAAGCTGTCGATTCGATTCGGTTAACGGTTTCGGTTCGGTTTTGAACAACCCTAATTGGGACACTTTAGTTACCCATTTTTAGGAGGTCGAAACTCTCTCTCTCTATATATATATATATCTGTACTGTGGAGAAAGAAATCAGTTCTTGTAGTATAAAAAAAATGATAATGACAGTGATTATCATATTAGTAATTTATCTATGGGCTTACAACATATAAATATATGGCACCCAGAAGTCCTCTTCAACAATTCCTTATCCGTCATGCGACAATTAATACACATTTAAGGACTACCTCCTCCACCAACAGCTTAATTCCTTTTGGATTCTTTGTTTCTATTTTTATTTTGTTTTTTGGCCTAGAACATTGTCACTTTTGATACATTGGCTATGATTTTTTTGCAAATTAGAAGTGAGCAATAGGTTACATGTGCTTGTAATTTTACTGTACTTTTGTTTTTTAGGTGATTTGTTAATATGTTATTTTTGGTGCATTATTATGATTTTTTATTTTTGTTGTTCTCTTCTTCCTATTTTGATCTCTAATGGATATGAAATTTCTTGGATTGAAACCAGGTTTATCGAGGCACTAGAGCTTTTTATATCAGTTATTTTCTATTTCGATAAAAAGGGAATTAATAAATGATAAACATCTCGATTGTTCAAAGAGGTTTTGTCAATGAAATTGAAGCTTGAAAATTCTCTCCCCTTTCTGATGATGCTTGTGTTCAATTATTTGAGTACTTTTTCAAGAAATGAGCAAATTCTTTTTAGATTTAATAAAATTTTTGCATTACTTTTAATGATTTAGAGGATGGAAAGGAGTAGCTTTGGAGTGGAGGAGTAGCTGGTTATAAAGAAGGCGATGGAAGGTGAAAGAAGAAGAAAGAAATAGTTAATAGATATTCTTTTTGTTATTTTCCGAAATAGTCAAAATGAATGGGCACGCAAGGAAGAAAAGAAATAAAGAAAAATGAAGAAAACAAGAAACAGGGTAAAGCAACTAAAAAATAAAACTAAAAATTAACAGATTATTTTATAGAAGTAGACGTTGTTGCTA
Source organism: Nicotiana tabacum (assembly GCF_000715075.1). Classification (NCBI taxonomy): domain Eukaryota; kingdom Viridiplantae; phylum Streptophyta; class Magnoliopsida; order Solanales; family Solanaceae; genus Nicotiana; species Nicotiana tabacum. The sequence continues at coordinate 67,817,131 of NC_134100.1, forward strand.
TATTTATTTTTAGATTTCAAATAAAGAGAAAGCATAGATATAACTTTTGAAAGCGGGAGAATAAAAGTTACATAAATACTTAATATATTAATTGAACAAAGAAAAAATTATGTTTCTTGAAGTTCATCTCTTTCTTTCATTTTTATTAAGCAAAAATAGAAAATATTGTTCACATATATAGATTATTACACAAACCTTTTCTGATAAATAAAAAGTCCTCAAGTGATGAAAAATTAAAGGAAAAAAACTAAGTGAGAATAAAATGTTTATAACTTAAAATCTAATCTATTTTTAAATTTGAAGATTACAAAAGATTTTATATATTTTTTATTATTTAAAAAATAGAAAAAATTATACATTTCGCGCGGATTAATTCACTATTGTCATAATATTTGTTGATCTATAGAAGCTTCTCATTAATTAATGAAATATAAACCGTGTCATTTTTTTTTAAACTGGCTAATAAATAAATAGTGTCAAACAAAAGTGAAATGGAGGAAATATATGATAACAAAGGAGTTAGAAAGTACTGTTAGAAAATGTTGGATTGACATGCATGCAGATTTCGTTGTCAAGATAGACAAAAAGGGAAGAAGCAACGACAACACAATGGAAAACCTAATCAATAATGTATACTACTCTTACAACTCCGACTAACAAAATAACTGGTCTTTCATAATTTTGAAGCAATTTTCTTTTTGTCTAGCAATGGAACTTTGTCCAACAGTGTTTTCTCAATCAAGAATTATTCATAACGACAAAGAGAAAAGTTAAAAGTCTCTCTTATGATCACTCGGGCCAAATTAAAGAAGGAGAATGGAGGACTGTATACACTTAACCAAATTAGCAGTAGTTACTCATCATTGTGCCAAAAGTTGTTTTGTATTATTAAAATGGGGTCCCTGTAGTTAGACTCGGAAATTGACCTGTATTTAAAATTCTACACAAACTAGTAGCTGAATCAGAAATTCATATAAGGAATTGAATAAAAATACGTACTCTAATGTCACATCTAGGAATTCAAAAATTTATATACAGTCAGAACGTTTGTTTTTGGCCTGTTTGCCCAGTGAAATTTTCAAAACCTAATTCCGCCCCTGAATCTAGTTGAAGCTCAACTTGATCGTCAAAGGGCTAAATGCATGTCGAAATAAGACTTGAGACATGCTATTCACTGTACGTTTGGTTATGCAGAGAAATGAATAAGAACAGAATGATTATGTCCCCTTCGACTTGTATTTGTCTTCAATTTTTGCATCATGTTTACATATCTTCATGTTCGAACTATAATAATACTTAATACTAATAACGTATAAAAATTGAAGTATATTTAATTTTCACATCAAAAGCTGCCAGAAAGAAGAAGGAAAAAAGAACTTTTTGGTCTTCAATTCAATGAAAGACAGTGTGGCAACTATATGCATGGCTCTTGTAAATAATAGTCTTATCATTTTTCAACTTTCATTTCATCTTGAAACCATTTATTTTTCTTTTACCTCTAAAATTCATTCAAAGACAAAAATACTTGGTTCTTAGAGCTGGACAAGACATTCATGGTTTTGGTCTTGGATTTATCAGGCAACATGAGATATGGTCTGGGTCATGTCCTGTAGTCTTGTATTTGCCAACATTAATTTTAGGTAGTCACTCTTAGATTTTTCTCTAAAGTGAGTCTATTGGCCTATCTTGTAGCACATGTTCTGTGCAAACATTACTTAAAATTGAAGAATTATAAAGACTTGTATAGTATTCCTTGGGAGGACCTGGGATCTCCAATAGAAGCTTCTAGCTCAGTGGCTAAAGATACTATAGTGATAACTTCAATGCCGTAGCCCCAATTTCATGAAACTCTTTTTTTCATTAGAAAAAAAGATTGTTTCCCCTTTGATTACTATTTAAGTTATGTAAATAAGTAGATAGTAATTGATTCAATAATCGCACTTGTTTTGGTATCCATAGCATTTCTTGGTAGGGTAACTTAGGAAATCCCTCCCGACATACAATTGTCGCAATGCTTAGAAGGAGAAGCGAAATATATTATATTATTAATTAAATAATTTTTCCAATTAAAGTAAAAAATTTGAGCAAAGATTATTTTATTTACGGAATCGTCACTTGAAAATAAAGGTTTGACTCTATTTTTATTGGTCCACAAAAATAGGAGACCGGATAAGAAATTCTGTTGACCAGAAAGAAGGTGCAATGCATTTCCCGAATCCCGTGGCTCTAATACGATCGTTTTTATTGACTAAAACTTGGCTTAAATAATTTTTGGATAAATTGTATTATTTACCTTATATTACTATTGTCTAATACCGCTTAATAATTAATTAAATTTTATTAATTTTGACCCAGGAGCGTGCAAGCACGCAAGGTCTTTTCTTTTATTATGCGCGTTTAACCAATGTACATATATGAACACATGGTCAAACACGATTTATTATTGACGAGTCAAGGAGCGGGAATACATATGACCATTTTTATTATTTGATATTAGCCAAGAATAGTGTAAGAACACATGGTCAACATTTAACGGCGCACCTAAAATTGTCTTGCGCTTAAATAATTAAGTTATTTATTCAAGAGGAAAGAATATGTTATGATTACATTTGATTAACTAACATGTGACATTAAACTTGGAATAGCATATGTTTAATGGTTTTTTTTTTTAAGGAAATTTTACCTCCTATATCAAAGGTATACACCCTATTTATTATAAACCAAAATTATTTTAAAATATTATTTTCTATAGCTACCTTTTATATTTTATAGCAAAATAAGTATTTTATGGTATGTACTAGGCATGAAATACGCTATTTATGTTTTTCCTCTCTCTTAGACAGTTGTACATACCTATTTTTAAGGGATTGTTGTTATTGTATTCATGAATACATGTGAATACATGCACATACAGGTGGACTGCCCTGATTTTAGGCGCTTTTTGCTGTTGTATTCATGAATACATGGCGCAGATACATGTGAATACATGCGCGTACAACTGGACTGCTCTGATTTTAGAAGCTTTTTACTGCTGTACTCATGAATACAACAACGCGAATACATGTGAATACATACGCGTACAACTGGACTACCCTGATTTTACGTGCTTTTTACTGTTGTATTCATGAACACATGGCGCGAATACATGTGAATACAGCTGGGCTGCCTTGATTTTAGGTGCTTTTTGCTGCTGTATTCATGAATACAGCAGCGCGAATATATATGAATACACTACCATAACAACTGAATAGTATATATAGGAAGTAATTATGTATATGGTAGTTATAGGAAGTTAATAGCCATTAAACAATAGTGGTTTCTGAAAATTCATCTTTTTTTTTACGGCATTGGGCCACTTTGCTTCTTTATGAAAAAGGGCCAGCTTATTTTATTTATATGTAAAATGGGCTTCACTAAATTTCAGCTAGTTAGCCCAACTTAGAGTAAGGCCTTATATATGATTTTAGTTGAACTCATGGCCGCTTTTTATCATTAAATTAATTAGGTGATTAGTAGTGATTTGTAAATTAAAGAATTATCACATTGGTAAGTTAATTATCTGGCTGAAAACCAGTCACACCTTGCCAACTAGCATTTTAAAAAATTAACATATACAACGATCAAACCTATTCTTTGCAAATACAATCCTTCTTTCGCTAATTCAAATCATGCACAAGAACCAAGAACCTTAAGGTTGCATATTTCGAATCTACATGCTATTAATAACTAATCAATCTTTAATACTTAAATATAAAATATTCATAATTATGTCAAAACTAACTTCTAACAGATATACTAACATAATATAGTTTCAACTACCCATGGAAACAAAAATTGCTGTTTTAATTATCTTCTAACAGATTTACATGCTTAAACACATTTATAACATTCATTCTCGATAAAAACGAATACAACCATGCTCCAGCAGTCCAAACCAAGTTCAAATCCTCTCTGTTACTAGGAAAATATCAAAAATATAAGGTTAAACAATTACCTGGGTCACATAATAAATAAATAGCAACAAAGACAAGAGAAACTACAACAAAAATAGCAAAAACAGCAGTGAAATGAACCAAGAACAACCCGAAATAAACCTTGTATTTCAATTGATTTGCACAAGGATCAAAACAACAAAGAAAGCTCTTTTGGTACCCGAAAAGCTCCTTGCACACAACTTCCTTACAACAACAAAATAACAGAGTACACTGTAACGATCCGGTCGGTCGTTTTGAGTATTTGTAATCCAGTTATCCCATTTATTGCTTATTCTATGTTCATTTATGGTTATGTGACTTGCCGGGGTGGTTGGTTTGGTTCCAAGAATGTTTCAGAACAAGAGGGGTAGCAGGAACTGGAACAGATTATTCGACCTGATCGATTTGTCTGCCCCAAAACGTGTCCCAAGGTTGGAAGCTTTAGTTGAAAGAGTTGACCAGATGTTGACTTATGTGTAAATGGCCCCAGAATGGAGTTTTGATAGTTTCAATAGCTTCGTATGGAAATTTTGGACTTAGAAGTATGTACGGATATTGATTTGGAGGTCCGTAGGTCGTTTTGGCTTGAATTGGCAATAGTTGGAAAGTTGAAAGGATAGGAAAGTTGAGAAGTTTGACCGAGAGACTTTGTTAATATCGAGTTCAGATTTTGGTTTCGGAAGTTAGAGTAGGTCTGTTGCGTCATTCACGACTTGTGTGCAAAATTTGATATCAATCAAAGTTGATTTGATAGGTTTCGACATCGATTTTAGAAGTTGGAAATCCATTAGTTTCAATAGGCTTGAATTGGGGTGCGATTCGTATTTTTGATGTTGTTTAATGTGATTTGAGGCTTCGTCTAAGTTCGTATTATATTTTAGGATGTGTTGGTATGTTTGGATGGGGTCCCGGGGGCCTCGGGTGTGGTTCAGGTTAGTTTCGGATTAAGTTGTGGGCTTATGCAAAAATCTGCTGGTTCAGTTTTGGTGCGTTCGCAGCTGCGGTGGGAGCGGCAGCAGATACGACGCTTTGGTCGCAGGTGCTGAATGGAGGGGAGGTAGTGAGGTCCGCAGAAGTGGGTGATTTTCTACAGAAGTGAAAGTGCTTCAGCGATGAGGCGTCCGCAGGTGCGAATCTTGGCAGCTCGGCCTTGGTCGCAAATGCACGAGTTTACCGCAGGTGCGGATGCGCAGATACCGGTGAGGGGCCGCAGAAGCGGTCTCGCAGGTGCATGATTGTGGCCGCAGATGCGGGTGGTCGGGAGTTCAGTGTTTTCTGCATATGCGGACGTGCGGGCGCAGAAGTGGAGATCATGACCGCATGTGCGGTTTCGCTGGGCAGAATAGATATAAACGAGGGTTTGAGTCTTTTCTTCATTTTTGGACTTTGGAAGCTCGGTTTGTGACGATTGTTGTGAGGGGTTTCACTCTAATTCAAGAGGTAAGCAATCATTGATCACTTTTGTCCAATAATATTGAACACCAATTGATTTTTACACCTAGATTATATTTTTTTGAGGTAAAATTTGAGGGATTTGTGGTCTATGTATTGGAGAGTAAGATTTGGGGATTTGAGGTTTGATTTGTGGTCGGAATTGGATGATTTTGGTATGGTTAGACTCATTATAGAATGGGTGTTCAGATTTTATAAATTTTATCGGGTTCCGAGGTATGGGCTCGGAGTTAAGCTTTTGGGTTGACTTTTTGAATTTGGTTAAAGAACTTAGATTTATCGTATGGAATCGATTCCTATAGCTTTTATTGATTATAATAAGTTTTTGTGACTAGATTCGAGCCGTTCGGGGGTCGATTCGCGAGGCAAGGGTTTGTTGGAGCATTGAGTTGCACACTTTGAGGTAAGTAACACTTCTAAATTTCGTAATGAGGGTATGAATCCTTAGAATACGTGTTATATGGTTGGTGTTGGGGTGACACACATTCTAGGTGACGGGCGTGTGGGCATGCACAGTGGTAATTATGACTCGGTTGATTCTATGGTACTGTGTAGTTATCTAGTCTTGTTTCTATCAGTGTAATTCCTACGTGTGAGAGTAATTGAGCTGTGATCCATGTTAGAAATCATGTTTAGGCTATGTGATTATTCTGTTGGACCCACTGAGGTCATTTATGTTGTATTGTTATTTGTTTGTTAGAGCACAAGATCCGCAATATTATGAACGGTTGATGGTCATCAAAAATCACAAGTTCTTAGACATCATCAAGTTAGGGCAAAGAATAGAAGAAGGAATCAATAGTGGGATGGTAACTAATTTTGAGGCGTTGTAGGCCAAGAATTAACCTTTGCAATCACCAGGTATTTCAAAGAAGAAAGAAGTGGGTGCCGTGATGGTCCCAGGGCCCTATGTCTCCCCTCACATACCAAACACCTCCATCCACATAACAACCCTCACCCCCAAAATACAAATACCCTACCACCACCTACCATACCTACAACACTCAACCTGCATATTACCATTCACCTCCACCCGCCCGCCAAAGCTACCTAAAGCCACGTCCAAATTTGGACCGCAGACCTCCTAGACAATACACCCCAATTGCTGAACCCATAGCCCAACTGTATGAAAGACTGAAGGCCGCTAGTTACATCATCCCTATTCCTGCTGTTGTTGTGGAAAATCCTTCCCAATGGATCAACCCTAACAAAACACGTGCTTATCATTTAGGCATGAAGGGTCATACTATTGAGGAATGTTGCACGTTGAAAGACAAGATTCAGACGTTGATCGACACTAAGGTTATACAAGCAAAGGAAGCTGCACCGAACGTCCGCAACAACCCTCTCTCGGATCACAGAGGTGAGGGAGTGAACGTGATAGAAACTGATGAAGGGTGGGATCAGGAAGGGTCCATTGGACTTATTCGATAGGGAGACGCTCCTAAAACATCTCCGGTCACCCTCACGCCATTTGTAGTACAAACCCAGACGCTATTTGAAGTTGAGGTAGCTACACCCTTCACTGTAATAGTAGCTCCCACACCATATTACAAGCCTGATTCCATCCCATGGGATTATGTTTTGGAAGCAAGAAGAAAGGGAAAAGCCAAAATGGAAGAAACAGGTGCCGCGCAAGGTATGCTAGAACTGACAGAGTTTACACACCTGAGAATCTGGGAGGAACAAGCAAGGAAGCTGCACCTAAGCCGCCTGTTGTTGATACTGGCACTGACGATATTTGAAAGAAGATACAAGCAAGGAAATACTCCGTTGTTGACCATCTGAACAAGACTCCTTCTCAGATATCCATCTTATCACTGTTGCAAAACTCAGACGCGCACAAGAATGCTTTGATGAAGGTGTTAAGTGAAGCTTATATACCCGTTGGCATCACTAGTGTAGAGATGGCTAACATGGTGGGATAGGTATTAGATAGCCACAAAATCACTTTCCACGAAGATGAGTTACCACCAGAAGGACTGAGTCACAATAAGGTGTTGCACATCACAATGCAATTCAAGGACAAGTTCAGTGCCAGGGTTCTGATAGATGGAGGTTCGAGTCTGAACATATGTCCACTAACCACTTTGAGGAGATTAGGTAAGGGCCTTCACGAGATATGAATAGGAAGCATGAATGTGAAGGCGTTATATGGATATAAGAGAGCCACTATCGGAGAAATCGTCCGACTTGGTTTGATGTTGAGTTCCAAGTGCTAGATACATCGGCTACTTACAACCTATTATTGGGACATCAATGGATACATGCAACTGGGGTAGTGGCTTCTACTCTGCATCAGGCTATGAAGTTCGAGTGGCATCACCGGGAGGGGATCATTCATGGAGATGGAAGTAACCCCATTTACACCAATCAGATAATTCTAGTAATAAAAAACATGAGGAAGTTGGGCGGAGAAACATATCATCGCATTAAACGGGTTAACGCAATTGAAAAGTATCGATGGTGGAGCAACAAGATAGAAAGCATATTCCTGTGGACGGGATACGAACCAGGCAATGGTCTTGGTAAAAAGCTTCAGGGGATCACCAAACCCATACAACCACAGTATCATGGCACGACCTTTGGACTTGGGTATGAATATACCGTGCAAGAACATCAGGATTGGACACTGCCATCGCGCGCCCCTTATTATCCGCTGGAATAAACCATACCACCTCTGCACCAGACATTCCATCAGGATGACATAATGTAGGGATCTGAGGAAGATGAGATTTTGGCTGGCATGAGGAAGTTGTTTCTGGATGAAAAAGACATAGACTGCAGTGCAATTGTGTTGAGGAGGAGGAGGAAGACCTTACCATTCAGATAATGGAAGAGGGAGTTATTCTCAAGAATTGGACTGCTGCACCATCCCGGGCTCGCCGAGTTCCTCGGTAGCCTGGAAAATTAGTATGACTTATTTTCAAATTGTTTTGAGCATTTAAGACATTTTTTTCAGTATTTTGTTTTGAAATGATTACCCGAGCCATCGAGTTGTACTTGTTGACATTTTAAAAGTTTTATTAATGCATTATTGCTTTTCATATTTATTATTATGTTTCTACATTCATTTCAACATAAATATTACATATCCTGATGAACCTATAACTGTGACATGTAATGAGACAACGCAACATAAGGACAGTGATTCAGAAGATCTAGAGGATGATGTAATACATGAGGAAATTGTCAAAGAAATAAAGAAATTTGAAAACAAACCAAAGTCTAATTTGGAGGTAACTGAGGCCGTTAACTTAGGGGATTCTGAAACAGTAAAGGAAACTCGTATAAGCATCTATCTATCACCGACAGAAAAGGAAGAGTATATCAGGTTTCTAAAAGAATATGAGGATATTTTTGCATGGTCCTACGATGATATGACTGGGTTGAGCACATCCATAGTAGCTCACAAGCTACCTACCAATCCCATGTGTCCACCGGTAAAACAGAAGCTCAGAAAGTTCAAGCCGGATATGAGTTTGAAGATAAAAAAGGAGGTCACCAAACAAATTAAAGCCAAGGTTCTTTGAGTGGTCAATTACCCAACCTGGTTAGCCAACATTGTGCCGGTTCCAAAGAAAGATGGGAAAGTTAGAGTATGTGTCAATTATCGAGATCTGAACAGAGCAAGTCCTAAGGATGATTTTCCGCTACCTAATATACACATACTGATTGACAACTGCGCCAAGCATAAACTCCAATCTTTTTTGGATTGCTTCACAGTATACCATCAAATTTGGATGGATGAACAGGATGCCGAAAAGATTGCCTTTATCACGCCATTGGGAATATATTATTACAAAATGATGTCATTTTGTTTGAAGAACGCTGGGGCTACCTACATGAGGGCCATGACGACTATCTTCCACGACATGATACACAAGAAAATAGAGGTGTACGTGGATGATGTTATCATCAAATCTAAAATGAGTTTGGATCACATAGCAGACCTAAAGAAATTTTTCGATCGGCATCGAAAATACAACTTGAAGTTGAACCCTCAAAATGTGCCTTCAGAGTCCTTGCTGGAAATTTGTTAGGTTTCATCGTCAGTCGCTGAGGCATTGAGCTAGACCCGTCAAAAACCAAAGCCATCCAGGACTTGCCACTGCCAAAGAATAAGAAAGATGTGATGAGTTTTCTAGGGCGCCACAATTATATCAGCCATTTTATTGCACAATCAACGGTGATATGTGAGACAATCTTTAAAATGATGAGGAAAGATGCTACAACAAGCTGGACTGAAGAATGCCAGAAAGCCTTTGACAAAATCATAGAGTATTTATCTAAACCACCCGTGTTGGTCCCACCAGAACCAGGAAGACCTCTGTTGCTTTATCTGTTTGTGTTGGATGGGGCCTTTTGTTGTGTTCTAGGATAACATGATGAAACTGGGAGGAAGGAGCATGCGATATATTATCTGAGTAAGAAGTTAATGCCTTACAAAGCCAGGTACTCTTTGTTGGAACGCACATGCTGTGCTTTGACATGGATAGCCCAGAAGTTGAGATATTATTTATGTGCGTACACTCCATATCTCTTATCAAGGATGGATCCGCTAAAATACATCTTTTAGAAGCCCATACCAATGGGTAAGTTAGCAAAGTGGCTGATATTGCTGAGTGAGTTCGACATCATCTATGTACCTCAGAAGGCAGTCAAAGGGCAAACATTGGCTGATCATTTGGCAGAAAATCCCGTAGATGGAGAATAAGAACCACTGAAGACGTATTTTCCTGATGAAGAGGTATTATTTGTAGGAGAAGATATTACCGAAGCATACAACGGTTGGAGGATGTTCTTCAATGGAGCAGAAACCTTCAAGGGAGTGGGTGTCGGAGCTGGCTTAGTATCAGAAACCGGTCAACATTACCCGGTATCTGCAAAACTCAGATTCCCGTGCACCAACAATATGACAGAATACGAGGCCTGCATCTTGGGACTCTGGTTAGCCGTCGACACGAACATTCAGGAGTTGCTGGTAATCGGAGACTCAGATCTATTGGTGCACCAGGTTCTAGGAGAATGGGCTACTAAGAATACCAAAATATTGCCATACTTTCATTGTGTACAAGAGCTGATCAAGAGGTTCACGGAAATAGAATTCAAGCATGTTCCAAGGATTCAGAATGAATTTGCAAATGCATTAGGCACCTTGTCTTCCATGATACAACATCCAAACAAGAATTTCATCAATCCAATCCTAATAGGAATTCATAAGCAACCAGCTTATTGTGCTCATATTGAAGAAGAGTTTGACGGAAATTCGTGGTTCCACGACATTAAGGAGTACTTGGAAAAGGGAGAATATCCAGAGAATTCTACACACACTCAGAAGCGCACGCTCCGAAGATTGGCCAATCATTTCTTTCAAAGAGGAGGAATTCTATATAGAAGAAATCCTGATTTGGGACACTACGATGTGTCGATGCCAAGGAGGCATCTAGATTGCTTGAAGAAATACATGCCGGAACTTGCAAACCTCACATGAATGGTTTCATTTTGTCCAAGAATATATTAAGAGCAGGGTATTTCTGGATGACTATAGAAACATACTGCATAAAATATGTTCAAAAGTGTCACCAATGCCAAATACATGCTGATATGATACAAGTGCCGCCCAACGAACTCAATGCAACGAGTTCGCCCTGGACTTTCTCTACTTGGGGCATGGATGTTATCGGACCAATCAAACCCACTACTTCAAACAGACATAGGTTCATTTTGGTAGCTATAGACTACTTCACAAAATGGGTTGAAGCCACGTCCTATAAGGCTGTGACTAAGAAGGTCTTATCAGATTTTGTCCGGGATCGCATTGTTTGTCGATTTGGAATACCTGAGTCAATCATCACTGACAATGCCGCCAATCTCAACAGTGATCTGATGAAATCCATGTGTGAAACATTCGAGATCAAGCATCGAAATTCCACAGCATAGATGCCGCAAATGAATGGAGCCGTAGAAGCCGCCAATAAAAACATTAAGAAGATATTGAGGAAAATAGTGGACAACCACAAACAGTGGCACAAAAAGCTACCATTTTCTTTACTTGGGTATCGAACCACAATTCGTATATCAACTGGGGCAACTCCCTATCTACTGGTTTATGGTACTGAAGTCGTTATTCCCGCCAAAGTGGAGATCCCTTCCTTAAGAATTATACAAGAAACCAAGCTCAATGACACATAATGGGTATGAAATCAGTATGAACAACTAGCTCTCATTGATGGTAAAAGAATGAATGTAGTGAGTCACGGTCAAATCTACCAGAATAGAATGGCAAGAGCTTTCAACAAAAAGGTTAGGTCAAGGCAATTCACACTAGGGCAACTGGTACTGAAATGAAGCTTCCCACATCAGGATGAAGCAAAGGGGAAATTCTCACCCAACTAGAAATAGGCCCTTACATGGTTCACCGAGTACTGATAGGAGTAGCATTTATACTTGCAGAGATAGATGGAGAGATATGGCCAAAACCTATCAATTCAGATGCAATCAAGAGATATTATGTTTAAGATTATGTTTGCACTTTCTATTTGATGTAACCTGAACTACGATTGACCTAATTCCCGTTTGAGAGGGGATACGTAGGCAGCCATGTGTGTTCGGTCATATCATAATAAAATCTTCATTTCCCTTATGGACAGAAACTAGGGTAATATCTTGAGCTCGCCCGATCTCATCATGTTTAGAATCGCCAAAAGTATGCATTTAAATTAGGGCAGAATTTTGAGGAGTATCCTCAAAATTCCAAGTTAAGGAGGTTGCAATGTCTCAAAAGCGTGTCACAGTCGCCAATTCTTCAAAATTGTTTACTCTCAGGCATTATCACATATGTCAAACAACTACAAACGATTTATCACAAATGCGTGTTTTTCGAAAGTTTATTTTTCTACAATAGCCAGACGCTACCCGGGGTGACTCAAACAGGGCCTCAAGACAAGAGCAAATGCAAAGCAAGGAATCGAGAGCACGAACCAACCTTCCCCCCTCCAAACTCATGATTTTTCTTGGGATGAAGGCACGGTGGACGTAACAAAAACATCTGCAAATATATACACACAACAAGATCACTATCTTCACACCGGCAAAAGTCACCAAACGCAAATGCATCAAGCTAAGAAATAATTTACCCACTCACATTCATCATTGCTCTTCTTGTATAGGGGTAAGAACTGCCCTCATCACTGCATAAGGATAAACACTGCCTTTCTTGCATGAGACTAAACACTGCCTCCATTCTTTGCATGAGACTAAGCATTGTCTCCATTATTGCATAAGACTAAGCATTGCCTTTCCTTGCATGAGACTAAACACTATCCCCATTCTTTGCATAAGACTAAGCATTGTCTCCATTATTGTATAAGGCTAAGCATTGCCTTTCCTTGCATGAGACTAAACACTGTCTCTATTCTTTGCATGAGACTAAGCACTGTCTCCATTCCTTGCATGAGGCTAAGCACTTCCTCCATTATTGCATAAGGCTAAGCATTGCCTTTCCTTGCATGAGACTAAGCACTGTCTCCATTACTGCATAAGGCTAAACACTACCTTCCTATATTACATAAGGCTAAGCATTGCCTTTCCGCGCACGAGACTAAGCATTGTCTCCATTATTGTATAAGGCTAAACACTGCCTTCCTCACATGAGACTAAGCATTGCCTCTCTTTCTCTCACGAGGCTAAGCACTGTCTCCATTATTGCATAAGGCTAAGCATCGCCTTCCCTTGCATGAGACTAAAATCTGTCTCCGCTACACTGCATAAGATTAAGCATTATCTCCTTTCTTCGCAACGGGCTAAGCGTTGCCCTCATCTCATATAAGACTAAGCCTTGTCTAGTCTCGTTTTAGCGAATGAATAAGCATCACCTATTTATTTTAGAAAGCGATCGATAGTACCACACATTTGCATTTCATGGGACCGTCATATTGTCCGAAGGCGTCATAGTCCAAAGGCACCATCCTCATAGCCTGAAGACACCATGCCATGGCATGAGGATCTCTCAAAATTGCACATCATTATTCAAAGGCGTCATAGTCCAGAGGCACCATCCTCATGGCCCGAGGACATCATTTCATGGCCTGCGATCCCCTAATCAAACTCTTCATGGCCCAGGACATCATAGTCTAAGGACATCATCCTCATCGTCCAAAGACAACTCTCATAGTCCGAAGGGAATTTGTATCATGTTTAAATTTTCGCAATAACCCATATATATTCACATGCATCATGTTTTAAGTTTTGTAGGTAACTCGGGAGGTAACCGTTCTAAAAACAAGAGCAATTCTCGCTCCGGTTTCCGTTCACAACGTTTACATCCTTTGATCACCTCAAACATAACCGATGATCAGTAATTGATTACCTTTTATTCTATAACCGTTCAAATATCTTCCTTGTACATCTGTAATGTTCAATTTGCATTCATAACCCCACCTGAAATTATCTGTTACTCATGACACTATCCCACTCAAAAGATCCTTTTTCGAAAGACACGACCAATCTTATAACAATTCCATCGGTTTCGTTCGCCGTTGGATCCACAACTACACACAACCAGATTCCTGTAATACTAGGGATATGTTGGCAACTCAAGAACCAGGGTTCAACCCCACATTTTTTAAAACACATTATTCCTCACTCACTTCGGACAAAATTGGTCATCATTTTCTTAACCGGACAACTCTTTCATCATTCCCGGGTAAAGAGGGGAAGCTGTTGATACCCAATTTTTCCCTCATATTTTTCAAATAATATATATACCTTCAAAACATCATTTTTGCATAATTACTCAATTTACAAGAGTTATACAAGTATTTTCTATAATCTTCCATAATTTTTCAAGCTTTAAAATTGATATTTTATTTTTGCATTTAAATTACTTGAATATGTATTAATTACCCCTTTAAATTATTTTGTGATAAATTGAATCACCCAAATTTATTATTCACAACCACATATATGCTTTAAAATATTTTATTTCATTTATATAATTTTATTTGTATTTTTGTGCTATTTACACATTTTTGCGATAGTAGCCTATATTTTGTAATTAATTGCATTTTATTATTTTATTCAAAGTCAAAATAACTTTTATATGTTTACAACCTTTAGATATTATTTTAAAATACTTATTTGCTTAAATAATATTTTTACACTTATTTAGATATTTTTATTAATTTTTTTTCCCTTAATTCCTTTATGTTTTAAAGTTGGCCCAAACCAGGCCATTTTTCGGATTAATTGGCAGCCCAGACACCCCACCTTAGCCCAATAAAACCCCAGCCCAAACAAAATGACCCTCTTCTAAATAACCCGATCGCGACTACCCGCCCCATTCCCTTTCGATCCTGACCGTTGATCTCAAATGATCAACGACCCATAATATTTTCCTACCTTTCCTTATATCCACGTAACCTAAACCCTAGGGACATTCTCACCTAAACAGCCACCTCTGAAACCTCTCCATTCCACTCATCTCTAAGAAACCCTAGCTGCCATACCCTCAAATCCTCTCCGAATTCGGACCCAAAATGGAATCAATCCATGATTCCCTTACCTTATACATTATGTCATCTTGTTACTTACACGATTTTGGCATCACCTAGTACTCGCCTATTCTTGGAAAGTACCAGGCCCTGAGTTATGAATAATCGTCCTCAATTTTCGAGACGTAGATGATATTTCGTCTATATACATTCACTATCAGATTATATGGGTCCGATTTACCAAGATCCTCGACAATTCTTTGATTTCCGTCGAACTAGGGTTTGAAATTTCAATTTGTTCTTTTACTGGTTCTATTATCGATTGCATGTGATTTACTTTCCTTATTGGTGTTTGATTAATTATTTTCCATGTTTGCTGGCTCAATTTTTACCACTATATAACCCCTCCCAAATTTCTCTTTTGGACATACTTTTCACTTTAAGAACTATTCTCTCACTATTATTTATTTTGTATTATTCTGAAATTGAGCTCTTGGCCAGCTTAAAGCCAAGGCCACCATATTATTTTCACCTTCATCCAGTGCAAGCACTGCTTAGAGTCCATTTCGAGGCTCTTGTGAACTCTAAAGCACTAGGGAGTTGAGGTTTCACTGGTCTTCAATAACCACAACTATTCCTAAAATTTTTGAGTTCTTCATCCTTTGTTTAGTTTGTCTGCAACTGGTTAGTGCCCTATACTCTCGTACTTCTACTTCTTTCTGTTCGTGTTCGTGTTATGTGCATTAGTGCTATTTTGGATTTCCCTGAGTTAATTTCAATATTATTCCGCTTTGTATACAATTCTGATTGTTTTAGTACTACTCTGTAGTTCCCCTAGATTCAATTCTATGTGAGTTCTGATTTTAACTCACATTTGGATAGCTAAGTTGATTCATGATTCCTGCCTGATTCGTAATTGTAACCTGATTGATGGTTATTGAACCTTGTTTTGATTTCTTGTACCAAAACCCTTATTAAACTATGTTCTTGCTCAAATTGCTTTCTTCATGATTGAATCCTTTATGCATAATTTGCTATTTCTCTACAAGTCTATCTAAATACTTAGCCTAATATGCTAGCCTTAATGCATGCTTATTAGGTGTGTCCAACCTGAATAATTTTTAATCATTATATTTATGAATAGTTGGTTACTTATACCTGTTGCTTATTCTGAGTTTAGTTCCTAGCCTTGTTCTGTACTATTATGATAGCCAACTCATGCCCAAAATGTGTTCTAATTCCTGTTGAGATATTCATGCCCAACCTTTATCTCCCTGGAGTTCTAATATTAGCTATGACCTGTTCCCATGCTATTTGTAACTCTATTGTGTGGTTTTCTTGACTTGTTCAATCCTGTGTTTTTCAGTATTAGTTAAGACTTTTAGAGTAAATCTCATAATCAACATTTTCGCCTATATGTGGCCAACTGGTACAAGGGAAGCTTGTCTGTCCTATTGGTTTTAAAATTGACATGTCTTCTGCTTACTATAAGTTCTGCTGGTATTGTAACTGATATTCATCATGTTCAAGTTTTCTTATCTTCTACTAAGTGATTGCTCGATCATGAATCTATTGTTTTATGTTGTTTTCACTAGGCCTTCATGTTAAAACTTTCATGTGAAGTCTATGCTCTACTTGTTCTTGTCTATGACTCTATTAGATTTTCATGTTTAAATCCTGTGTCTAAAGCTCTTTTAGGCTAATTCTGAATCAGTTTACTCTTGCTTTTGGAATAGTTCACTATCCTATGATGGTCAATCCTGTCACTTTAGCTTTGTTTATGAGAATACAAACATGAACCTGCCTTGTAAACTTGTCAGTATTTCATGTGATCTTGTCTATGTGCTTTGGTTAGAACTGTTGATTAGTTATAACTTTAGGAGTTAGGTATGAAAAGTTGTTTAATTAATTCCATGAGTGGTCTGTCACCTGTATGGTTAAGTTTGGCATCCATTTGGCTAAGTAAGTTATTCGTTAGACCTGGTGTGGGGCCATATGTGTTGTTGGACCTGGGCATTGGATTCAGAAAGATTCTTCTGTCCTTATGAGCCTGAGATTTGGGTCTGTTGGTTGGTGAGGCCGCTGAAGGCCCAGAAATTTACTGGGTTATTTTATAGCGGGCCTATACTTGTTACAGTCTGTATTTTATCATCTTTGAGTTTGTATTATTACATTTTGGTCTTGTAACTTGTATTAACGAATAATTGAGGTGTTAGTGAAATTGGGGAATGTGTGTGCTTTGTTCTTGCATAAAGGGTAGAGAACATGCCTATAGGGTCTACGTGCTTTATTTGTTATCTTGTTTAACTTGCTCTACTTCTGCACGCTAGTAGAATCATATCTCTAGGAATGGCACACACCTCACCTAATTTGTCTAATACTTGTACACTATCTCAAACATGCTATTAATCGACATACTTGTTATTCCTGTGCGTTTAGACAGCATGCCTGTACGACATATATTATATGTTTTGGCTAACCTTGATATCATGCCTATAGGACTTCAAATAATTAATTTATCAAATTGCTGCTATTACCTTTGGTGCACTGTCCATCTAGATATCATGACCATAGGACACTAATCTCTTAATCACTTGTTTCTATCATTTTATTACACTTCCACCTACATAGCATGCCTACAGGAATAAGTATGTTAACAACGAGTTCAAATACAAATTATTAGAAATCTTGCTTATAGAATACTGTTATTAGCCTAGAAAGCATGTCTATAGAATCAAACGGTGGAAATTCCCAGTTTTAATAACTTTCACTGCCCATTACGGAAACAACTTAGAAATCATGTCTATAGGACAATGTCACTCGCCTGAGATGCCTATCTATAAAATCAGTGCTAATAATCCTGAGTCTGCAAATAGTTTACCGCCTCATCTCCTAAGCCACTTAGAACAATAACGAAGCATATACGATACTGGAATTCAGAATCACCTATAAACCATGCCTATAGGACTCTAAGTCTCGATTTTGGAACTACGCACTGCCTAAACTGCCCGCGTGCATTTGTTGAGGAGGCTAACTTGGCCGTTAATTGTCTTTATGTAGAGTCCTATCTGTTTTGAATGTTGCGTAGTTTTATCATTTTGAGCAGCCTAGGTGAAGTCTAGAACCATCCAAATAATAGGTCCAATGCCTCCTGGACCGTAGGTACGGGATAGGTAGTGCGCGCATAGGATACGATTTAGAATTAAATTAGAGCGCCTTTAGGTAAAAACTTCAACATAGTAATTGGGTAGCAGGAGATGATAGTCTGTGCCCACTGAATAATATGGGAAACCCCTACCTTAAGGGAGTTGCAAAGTATTATTTATGTTGCACGGGGTGATCTTTTAGACTAAAAAACTTAGGACCCCCTCCCCCTTTTTCTTTATATACTTGCTATTTACACTTAGTCATTTAACATAGACCAATGTAGTTGCATCCTTGTGATCATTAAGATTTGTACCAATTCTCATGTGTTATAGTAAGACTCTTCGACTTCTAAATTTTCCTTTGTTTATTTGATCACCTAGCCTAATCATACAATCCACATAGTTTAAAATTCGGCCGGGACCTACAGTTGTGGACCTCGAAGAGTGCCTAACACCTTCTCTTTGAGGTAATTTGAGCCCTTACCCGATCTTTGGTAACACAGACTAGTCAAACAAAGTTATTTCCAAATAGGTGCCCTAACGCACCTTAAAAATCGTTAGGTGGCGACTCTTCTCTTTTAATACATTCATTTAAAAGAGTTGTCACATGTCGAAACCCTCTTTCGCGAGAAAACGGGGCACGATAATCTCCTCTCCAAATCACCTCTTGCCGAGTCTAGGGTTCTCAAATTAGAGAAACTGAGATGAAATCCCGACTTTCCAACCTTTTATTTAGTTGCATATGTCATAATTGCGACACTGGCTTCGCAATCTCGCAATTGCGAAGATATTCTTGCAATTGCGGCTACTGACAAGCCTTGGAGATGTCACAATTGCGACACAGACTTCGCAAATGTGAAGTCTGCTCTCCTCGGATATGCGAACTATTTATTGCAAATACGAACTAACCCACCTAAGCCTAATTTTTGCAAATGTGAACCGCAATTGCAATAACCGCAACACTAGTACACCAGCAACCTGTATTTGAGTCCAAACATTTACGGAACATGTCCAAAACTCACTCGAGCCCTCAGGGCTCCAAACCAAACATCCACACAAGTCTAGAAACATCATACGAACTTGCTCGTGTGATCAAAACACAAAAATAACATCTTGAACTATAAATCGAACATCAAAACGCATGAATTTTCAAAGAAAGGTTCAAGAACCTCTAAAATTGCAACCAAGCATCCGAATCCTATCAAATCAACTCCAAATGACACCAAATTTTGCAGAAAAGCTCCAAATAGCAACGGACCTATTTCAAGTCCCAAAACCAAATTCTAAACCTGATAGACAAAAGTCAACCAACGATATCTTCTAAACCTCAAATTGCCAACTTTCGGCAAAATAAGTCAAATCAACCTAGGGACCTCCGAATTTGACTCCGGACATACGCCCAAGTCCAAAATAACAATACAAACATATCAGATCCATCAAAACACCGTTCCGGGGTCATTTTCACATAAGTCAAACTTTGGTCAATATTTCAAACTTAGCCTTATAAGCCAAGAACCAAAGAGCCAAATCATCCCAAAACCTTCCTGGAATGAAACTAACCAACCCCTTAAGTCATAAAGCCACAACTATACATGTGTGAAGAATCAAAAGGATAAACGGGGATTAAATACATAAAATGACCGATCGGATCGTTACATTCTCCCCCGCTTGAAACAAATGTTCATCCTCAAACATGCATAGAGACATACCTGAAGTGACGAAAAGGTGAGGATAATAACTCTACATGTCATGCTCGGTCTCGCAGGTCACCTCTTCAACCGAATGACCCATCCATTTAACCTTCACTAAAGCAATGTTCTTTGATCTCAACTTCCGGACCTGTCTGTCTAAGATAGCCATCGGCTCCTCAAGATAAGTCAAATCCTTGTCCATTAGACTGAGTTGAAGTCTAATACATGGGATCGATCCCCATAATACTTCCAGAGCATGGAAACATGGAACACCGAGTGTACTGCCGATAAGCTGGGTGGTAATGCAAGCTTGTAGGCCACCTGACCAACTCTCTCAAGGATCTCAAAAGGATGAATATACCTAGGGCTCAACTTTCCCTTCTTGCTGAACCTCATCACACCCTTCATGGGTTAAACCTGCAGCAAAACCCTCTCTCCCACCATAAAGGCTACATCACGAGCCCTCTGATCCGTGTAACTCTTTTGTCTAGACTGTGCTGTATGAAGCCGATCCTAAATCAACTTGACTTTCTCTAAGACATCCTGAACCAAATCAGTGCCCAACAACCTAGCCTCTCCCGGCTCAAACCAACCAACTGGAGAATGACACTGCCTCCCATATGGATTCATCTAGATACTTGATTGGTTGTTGCTGTAATAGGAGAACTCTGCAAGCGGTAGGAACTGATCCCATGAACCCCTCAAATCCATAATACAAGCACATAGTATATCCTCCAAGATCTGAATGGGGAGCTTGGACTGCCCGTCCATCTGGGGGTAAAATATTGTACTCAACTCAACCCGTGTACCTAACTCACGCTGCACGACTCTCCAGAAATGCGATATAAACTGCGTGCCTCGATCGGAGATGATGGACACTAGCACACCATGAAGGTGAACAATCTCACAGATGTGGATCTAAGCCATCTACTCGGAAGATTATGTAGTCACCACTAGAATGAAAGACTATCCACAATGACCCATACTGCGTCAAATTTCTTCAAAGTCTGTAGGATTCCAATAACAGAGTCCATAGTGATACGCTTCCACTTCCACTTAGGAATCTCAAGTCTCTAAGGAAAACTACCCGGCCTTTGGTGCTCGTACTTTGCCTGCTGATAGTTCAAGCACCGAGCCACATACTCCACTATATCTTTCTTCATTCTTCTCCACCAATAGTGTTTCCTCAAGTTCTGATACATCTTAGCGGCACCTGGATGAATGGAATACCTCAAACTGTGGGCCTCCTTAAGGATCAACTCATGCAGCCCATCCATATTGGGCACACATATCTGGCCCTATATCGGTAACATTCCATCTTCTCCAATAGAAACCTTCTTGGTATAGCCGTGCTGCACTGTGTCTTTGAGAACAATCAAATGGGGGTCGTCATACTGACGCTATCTAATTCTCTCATGTAGAGAAGACCGAGAAACCATGCAAGCAAGGACCCGATTGGGCTCCGAAATATCCAGCCTGACAAACAGATTGGCCAAAGCTTGAACATCCATGGCTAGTAGCCTCTCTGCTGTCGGTAAGTATGTCAAACTACCCATACTCTTCGCCTTTCTACTCAAGTCATCAGCCACAACATTGGCCTTCCCGGAATGATACAGAATAGTGATATCATAGTCTATCAGCAACTCTAACCATCTATGCTGCCGCAAATTAAGGTCCTTCTGCTTGAACAGATACTGGAGACTCCGATGGTCGGTATAGACCTCACATGGAACATCGTACAGATAGTGCCTACAAATCTTCAATACATGAACAATAGCTGTCAATTTCAAGTCGCGAACCGTGTTATTCTTCTCATGAACCTTTAGTTGCCGAGATGCATAGGCAATCACCCTATTGTCTTGTATCAACACCGCACCTAGCCTAATACGAGACGTATCATAATACATAGTGTACAACCCCAAACTTGTAGGCAACACCAACACTGGGCTGTAGTCAATGCAATATTAAGATTTTGAAAGCTCGCCTCACACTTCTCAGACCATCTGAAAGGAGACCCTTCTGGGTCAATCTACTCTAAGGAGCACCTCTGAACTGCCTCAATCTTCTTCGGGTCTACCTTGATCCTCTCACTAGACACTACATGACCCAAAAATGCCACCGAATCAAGCCAGAATTCACACTTAGAGAATTTTGCATATAATGTCTTCTCCCTCAAGGTCTGGAGCACGACTCTCAAATGCTGCTCATGATCCTACCGGTTGCGAGAATATACCAAGATGTCATCAATAAACACGATGACAAATGAATCAATATATGGTTGGAATACACTGTTCATCAAATGCATAGATGTTGTTGGGCCGTTAGTCAGCCCAAATGACATCACGAGAAAATCGTAGTGACCATACCGAGTCCTAAAAGCAGTATTCGGGATATCTGAATCCCAGATCTTCAACTGATGATACCCTAACCTCAAATCAATCTTTGTGAACACCCTGGCACCCAGAAGCTGATCAAACAAGTCATCAATGCGCGGTAATGAGTACCTCTTCTTCACTATAACCTTGTTCAGCTACCTATAATCAATACACATCCGCATAGTACTATATTTTTTCTTAACAAACAGAATCAGAGCACCCCATGGTTAAACACTCAGTCAGATGAAACCCTCATCAAGCATTTCCTGAAGTTGTTCTTTCAACTCCTTCAACTCCACTTGTGCCATATAATATGGTGGAATAAAAATGGGTTGAGTGCCCAACACCAAGTCAATACCAAAATCAATATCTCTATCGGGAGGCATGCCCGGTAGGTTTTTTGGGATCACATATGGGAAATCTCTCACTATCGGAACTGATTCCACGGTAGGAGTATCAGCACTGACATCTCTCATAAAGGCTAGATATGCCTCACACCCCTTCTTAACCATCTGCTATGCCTTGAGGAAGGACACAACCCTGCTAGTTATATATTCCAATATACCCCTCCACTCCAACCACGGCAAACTTGGCATAGCCAGTGTCACAGTCTTGGCGTGATAAAACAAAATAACATGATAGGGCGACAACCAGTCCATGCCCAAGATCACATCAAAGTCTACCATATTGAGGAGCAATAGATCAACTCTAGTCTCATAACTACCAATAGTAAGTAAACATAATCGATAAACACGGTCTACAATAATAGAATCTCCCACAGGCATGGACATATATACAGGAGCACTCAAAGACTCATGAGATATATCCAAATATGGAGCAAAGTAAGATGACACATATGAATAAGTGTATCTCGGATCAAATAAGACTGATGCATCCCTATGAAAAACCGGAACCATATTTATGATGACCACGTCCGATGCAACCGCCTCCGTCCTACCAGGAAAAGCATAGAAACAAGCCTAGCCTCCCCCTCTAGGGAAACCTCTACCCGCCTGGCCTCCATCCCTAGTTGGTGGGGTAGGTGGAGCGGCAACTGGAGCAGCAACCATGGCCTATGAACCGTATGGATCCTACAGAATTAGTGGAGCCTATAGTCCTGAGTCTAGGGCAGTCCCTCATCATATGTTTGGTATCACTACATTCAAAATAAGCTCTCGGTAGACGTGGCTACTGAAATTGACTCTGTCCTAGTCGGCTAGACTGACCGCTGATGGCACCCTGTGCAGGAGGTGCATTGGACAGTGTCTGAGAAAAATGGGCAACTTGAGACCTCGGAGTAGCCGGAGCACCGCTAGAAGCTGGAAGTGCTGAATGAACTGCCTGAATCACATACCCCCTACCATAACGGGCTGTAAGTATAGCGTGGCCACCACTAAATCCTCCAGTACCTCGAGGCCTCTTGGCACCTTGTCCCCTCTCTCTCTCTCTCTCAGCCCGTATACCCTCTAGCCTCCAAGCGATCTCTATCACCTGCTGAAATAGAGTATCCGTCTCCAACTCTCGAGCCATACTGAACCTAAGACCAAAACTAAGCCCCTCGACGAATCTGCAGACTTGCTCTCTGACTGTAGAAACCAAGGCAGGTGCATGTCGGGACAATTCATTAAATTTGATAGCATACTCTGACACTGACATAGTCCCCTGGCGCAACTTCTCAAATGTTGTGCACCATGCATCCCAAAGGTTCTGAGGAACAAACTCTCTCAAGAACATCTCTGAAAATTGAGTCCAAGTGAGTGGGGCTGCATCAGCTGGCCTACCCTCCTTATAATCCTGCCACCACCGATACGCTACTTTTGACAACTGAAATGTTGTAATAGCAACTCTGCACACCTTCAGAATACCCATGGGGTGAATACGATGGCACTTCTCTAGAAAACCTTGCGCATCCTCGGAAGCTATGCCGCTGAAAGTAGGAGGAGCAAAGTTCTTGAACCTCTCAAGTCTCCTCTGCTCTTCCTCAGATGCCTCTGGCCTGACCTAAGGGTTAACAGGAATAACAGGTTGTACTAGCATGACACCTGGAACCTGATCCATGTGGACCCACTGCTTTGAAGTACATGCCACGGGACTTCGAGCTCCTCCCCCTAGCCTGAGATGTAGCTGGTGCAAGGGGAATCAACCCCGCCTGAGCTAGTGTTACATCCCGTAATTTCATATTAGAATTAGTCGTAGTAATCCATATGAACTAGAAGGGATTAAGACCATTCATGAGATTATAGAGGATTTGTGACTATGTTATTGTAAGACTCCATAAGTTTAACAACATTGATACCGTTAGATATTATGTTAATGTGGTCTTATTTTTAAGTGGAGTATTTTAGTAAAAGTTTTATAAGTATAATTTTGGATAGTTACCATTATTACTATTTTCGAATATGGTAAATTATACAGATAATATAAGAAAGTTTATGAGATTTTTTTTATTGTAAATATAGAAATTATTTTCTCACAAGAAAAGAAGGTTATCTTTCTACCATTTTAAGAATTAAGCGTACGAGAATTTTTACTCTTTATAAGAGACTAGGAAAATTATAAGTTGAGAAAATATATGTATTTTTACATTGGTATTTTAATGAAATAATAGTGTATGTATTTATTTTATATGGTATCGCATGACCATGATAGTAAAGTATATTATAGTAAGTTATATAAAGTATGTTAAAAGTAAGTAGTATTTTAAATAAGTTGAGATAATTCTTAATTATGTGGGTAATTGATTGATTATTGGTTAATGAGAGATTAATTATTTTATTAAGAAATTAGGGATTTATTAATTAAGATGTTGGTTAAATGTTGGGGATGGATAACCACCAACGTGGCAGCACCCCCCAATTCAATTTAATGACTCGTAAAGTTGTTGCATAGGTGTCACACTTAGAAGAAGAAATTCAAAGAAAATAGTGGGATGAAATATTGAATTTGGACTTTATACACAAATTTGTTCGTCAACTTTTTGGGAGCCCTTTTTTTGAACCGATTGAAGTAGTAGACAGTATATCAGTGGGAGCTTCTCTTTCTCATTAATGAGGTCCATAAGGACTTGTTGAAGAGCCGTTTCATTGAAAGGTTGGTACTTGAAGACAACGTTATGTGCAACTTTTCTTCTAAATTAAATATTTTTGCACCGACTCAATCCTCTGCCTTATTCATCATTGGAATTTTGAATCTGATTGATGAGAGGAATTCGGATGGAGCTCCATAACTCATTTGAAACTTCACAACATAATATAGCGTGAGTTTTTGTAAATTTTAAGGAGTACGATATAATCTTTCTCAAGAAAATCGGCTCAGGTATGTTAAAGCTAAGCCCTTTCTTCATTTTGGCATGATCTCGTAATTACACGAGTGTGATAACGAGGCATAAAGAAAAATTCATGTCCCGGAATTTACGTATATTTTTCTAGTCTTGTATGTTACAGTATTCTCCTTATCGAGACTTCATATCCAATTGAGTATTTCCTTTTTTTCCAGTCATGAGAGCAGAGAATCTATATATATAGTATTATAGTATTTTCATTACCATCGAGCTATAATAGATGGGCAGGCCCCTATTGGGCAACCTCTGATCAGATGGTAAGTTATATACCGAGCCTACTTTGGTCGAGCGCCTGTGAGCGAGCCCAGTTAGCCGAAATATAGAGCCTAGTATGGCCAAGCGCCTATGAGCGAGCCTACTACGGCAGAGCAGATATATACATATACCAAGCTTTATAAGGCCGAACAGCTATTTTACTTACTATATTAAGAGAGTTGAGTCAGTATCAGCAGGTGAGAATATCTTCAGATTATCTTTGACTCCCAGTTACTTTCAGTTATTATATTATCAGTTCAGTTTCAGCTTTCAGTATAGTGCCTTACATACTCGGTACATTATTTCGTACTGACGTCCCTTTTTCCTGGGGACGCTGTGTTTCATGTCCGCAGGTCTCGATAGACAGGTCGAGAGTCCTCCAAGTAGGCGATCAGCTTAGCAGAAGATATTGGTGCATTCTATTTGCTCCGGAGTTGCTTGTTTGGTCAATATGATTTAGATATGTATGGTTTGGTATGAAAGGGCTCTGTCCCGACCTTTATGACAATTATGTACTCTTAGAGGCTTGTAGACATATGTCATGTACGTGAAAGATTGTACGGTCTTATGGGACTATGTTTTGAGTTTATAAATGATCATGTTGGCCTATTAGGACCTTATGTCACGTGTATATGATGAAGTAATAAGAAAGATACATTACGTTAGTACTCGGTTGAGTAAGGTACGGGGTGCCCGTCGCGGCCCATTGGTTTGGGTCGTGACAAAAGTGGTATCAGAGCAGTTCTGTCCTAGGGAGTCTACAAGCCGTATCTAGGAGAGTATTGTTTATGGGTGTGTTGTGCACCACACTTATAAGCAGGAGGCTACAGGGCATTTAAGACTGTCACTCTTTCTTCTTACTCTAGATCGTATGGTAGAGCTCCATTGTAAGAACTCAATTTCTTAAACTCTATCTTATTCATAATACGACGATACCTACATTCAGAAAGATGGCTGGTAGAGATATAGCTGTGGAAGAGTTGAGTTAGAGAAACTCGAGTTTGCATCATTCCTATGATATATAAATGTGAGGTCTTCAGCAGAACATGCGTGTACCTTACGTGTAAGCTTCTTGATAAGGAGCCTTAAGGCAAGAATATCTATCCACCTTTATGGTAAAAGACAATGAGAGATTCAGAAGATAAATACAAGTTTCAAGAAGTAAAATAAGCAAGATGAAAAAGGGTACGAGGTATCCAGTTAATAAAGATTATCATTATTTACCATTCAGGACGAGAGATATAAGTATTTTGAGTTACCTTCAATAGTGACAGATGTATGTACAATCGGCCACACCGATCTTAGTTATGCCCTATGGGAGCTAACAGACATAGTTTAAGAGAAGGACGAGTTATCAGGATCTGGCTGAGGATAGAGTAACCCAAAATAGTGGATGGATTGGTAGAGTTAGTTGACGTTTCTGAAGGATAGAGCAAACGTGGTAATGGATCTTCTTGTGAGACACCTCGATGGTGCACCCTAAAATAGTACAGCTAGATATGAGTACTACAATGATAAGCACTGAAAGCCTGAAAGGGATAAATATTACCTTAGTGTGGCTCCCATCCCTGGTAGAAAGAGAATGTTAGGCAATTCGAGGAGCCAATGGATAGAGCAAGAGGGGATAAAAGCAAAAGAATGTTTTGTTCGAGTTTTTAGAATAAAGTGATAGACATAAATGTTAGCAGGGAAATAAGAAGAGAGTTAATGGAGCAGTATGAGTAAAATGTGGTACATGGATGACAACAGTAGATCAAAAAATGATAGTATTACAGAGTATATAGTCAAATGAAGGGAAAAACGAGATGTGACAGGCCTTGAGACAACAAAAGAGTATAGGCCATAAAGTCATATCCTCACTTCGAAAAATAAGTTCGTGACTCCAACGAAACTACCGGAAGGAAAAGTTAGACCCCAAAGTAACAGAAATCAGTATGGACTGGTGAATAAGATAAACTAAACATGAATTAGGGATTGGGTAATTTGATAATAGTCGGCATCATGGGAGATTCAGGGATTGCGTTCTGGCAATAATAGAATGGATGCCACAAGAATAACCCTTAAAGGTTATTCAGGAAGACGCTTCCCAAAAGCAAGTAATGTGAGCAAAGTTAAGCGTAAGGGACTGTGTGTGCCAGTTACACTAGGTGTCTCCCTCGTGAGTAAGGAATTGTTTCATCCTTGGTACAGAAGGATTACCGCAAGGCAAGTAAGGGTCATCTATGATATTAAAAGACACCAAAGATAAACAGGTAAAACATCTATGGGTAAATTGTCGTAGCGCTAAATATTAAGTACTCCCCTAAAGGGGGGAATATGGAGTTATGTGTCATTAGGTCAAAATTAAGTGGTTCTAGTAACTATGGAAATGGTAAATGAAGAATGTGATAAGAATTATAAAGGGATAAGATTGCACTTATTCAAATCCTACAGATACGCTATGATTCCAGAACATTATGCAAATACGACATCAAGGAGAGAAGGTAAGGGTTCCTGTCTGAGATGTTATTGATAGATAAGGAGCCAGTGCGGGACGTAAGTTAAGATAAAGGAAATGACCCATGAAAAATTATGCAGAATATTGATATGAGAATGAGCCAATTAGTAGTTAGTAGTTGATTTAGGAAGAGCCTAGTTATGGCTAGACAAGAGGATACAGACAAATCAATAGATCGTGCAAGATAAACGGAGTGAACCCCAATATGGGTAATTCAGTCTCGCAGTTATGACATCGTGACCTTGAAAAATATTCAGATAGGAGTTGGGGTAGTTAAAGATACCATATGATTGTTAAGGGAAGACAGTCAAAACTTCAGTTCTGGAGCAACCGTACAAGCATATAAGTATGGAGGTAAGTAACTAAGGACTTTTATATGTGAGTACGAACATCAAAATTTCCGTCGAGTATACGATGTAATAAGCTCGCAGCCTTGCAAGAATCAGAGGGTTCTCCCTAAGTACTACAATTAAAGACTAGCGGAGGGAATAAGGAAGAAGGTTTTAACCAAGCACAGTCACCTAAAGAGGAAATGGTCATGTAACAATAGTCTCACAACAACATTGTATGCACTCCATCAGCAGGTGGCACCTATCGTGGCTAATGAATGGGAAGAAGAAAAAAAATATATATCAAAATCAAAAGGTGATATTCAAGATCATATGGGTTGTATGGAATTCCAATTGCTTGCATTTAAAGAAAGTTGAGAAGGAATGAAAGGAATTATTCGATCAATGATCCAGAGATAATTACATAATGAATGTACCTAAGATTTTGGAGTATTATTGATGCGGCATATATATTGACAATCATACACCCGTAGAAGATTCCGGTATAGGTTAAAAGAAAGAATTAAGCCCAGGTCATAGACAAAAGATTGAATTGTTATAAGATTGTATCATGGATATTCCATAGCGTCCATGAAGGGCTAAAGTAATAACTACTGCCATGAGCCGTAGATCGGAAGATAGCTTAAGCCTACATAAAGGTTGGTCAGAAGGAGGAGGAAACTAAAGAGTTACAACAACGAAGTAAATTAGGAGTCTAACTATTGGACCTAGAAAATTATAGAAATTGCGCTTGAGAACGTGGCAGAATCACTCTTAATATCAGAGGTACAAGAGAGATAATGCAACAAGCATATTCTATAATGGCTCTATAAGGAAGCCAGTTAAAAGTAGTACCAACCTTATAAGAAATCGGTATGAAGCTCTTACCGGATTGTGTATGCACCAGAGGTGCAAGTATTATAATAGAGCTTCAAGTTATGGACGTGAATTATACCTATGTGGAAGGGAGGTCATGAAAGAGACAGAAGATACGATGCAAGATTGACTGGTAAGTAAGGTAAATGTGAAGAAGCAAGATACTCAAGTACAAAAGGTTGTGAATAGTCCAAAGCTCAGACAGAGGTTGGGTTTTAGTTTAGTATACAGAGAAGACCCTAGCAAAAACTTTGAAAATCTCAAAGAGTTAACATTCATATTAGAAAGGGGGGAAACATCCCATCCATATTAGAAAGGGACGAATGTTTCTAAAGGGGGGAAGAATGTTACATCCCATAATTTCATATTAGAATTAGTCGTAGTAATCCATATGAACTAGAAGGGATTAAGACTATTCATGAGATTATAGAGGATTTGTGACTATGTTATTGTAAGACTCCATAAGTTTAACAACATTGATACCGTTAGATATTATGTTAATGTGGTCTTTTATTTAAGTGGAGTATTTTAGTAAAAGTTTTATAAGTATAATTTTGGATAGTTACCATTATTACTATTTTCGAATATGGTAAATTATGCACATAATATAAGAAAGTTTATGAGATTTTCTTTATTGTAAATATAGAAATTATTTTATCACAAGAAGGTTATCTTTCTATCATTTTAAGAATTAAGCGTACGAGAATGTTTACTCTTTATAAGAGACTATGAAAATTATAAGTTGAGAAAATATATATATTTTTACATGGATGTTTTAATGAAACAATAGTGTATGTATTTATTTTATATGGTATCACATGACCATGATAGAAAAGTATATTATAGTAAGTTATATAAAGTATGTTAAAAGTAAGTAGTATTTTAAGTAAGTTGAGATAATTCTTAATTATGTGGGTAATTGGTTGATTATTGATAAATGAAAGATTAATTATTTTATTAAGGAAGTTGGGATTTATTAATTAAGATGTTGGTTAAATGTTGGGGATGCATAACCAACAACCTGGAAGCACCCCCAATTCAATTTAATGACTCTTAAAGTTGTTGCATAGGTGTCACACTTAGAAGAAGAAATTCGAAGAAAATAGTGGGATGAAATATTGAATTTGGACTTTATACACAAATTTGTTCGTCAACTTTCTGGGAGCCCTTTTTTTGAACAGATTGAAGTAGTAGACAGTATATCAATGGGAGCTTCTCTTTCTCATTAATGAGGTCCATAAGGACTTGTTGAAGAGCCATTTCATTGAATGGTTGGTACTTGAAGACAACGTTATGTGCAACTTTTCTTCTAAATTAAACACTTTTGCACCGACTCAATCTGCTGCCTTATTCATCATTGGAATTTTGAATCTGGTTGATAAGAGGAATTCGGATGGAGCTCCATAACTTATTTAAAACTTCACAACATAATATAACATGAGTTTTTGTAAATTTTAAGGAGTACGATGTAATCTTTCTCAAGAAAATCGGCTCAGGTATGTTAAAGCTAAGCTCTTTCTTAATTTTGGCATGATCTCGTAATTACACGAGTGTGATAACGAGGCATAAAGAAAAATTCATGTCCCGGAATTTACGTATATTTTCCTAGTCTTGTAAGTTACAGTATTCTCCTTATCGGGACTTCATATCCAATTGAGTATTTCCTTTTTTCCAGTCATGAGAGCAGAGAATCTATATATACTGTATTTTCATTACCATCGAGCTATAATCGATGGGCAGGCCCCTATTGGGCAACCTCTGATCAGATGGTAAGTTATATACCGAGCCTACTGTGGCCGAGCGCCTATGAGAGAGCCCAGTTGGCCGAAATACAGAGCCTAGTATGGTCGAGCACCTATGAGCGAGCCTACTACAACAGAGAAAATATATACATATACCGAGCCTTATAAGGCCGAACAACTATTTTACTTACTATATTGAGAGAGTTGAGTCAGTATCAGCAAGTGAGCATATCTTCAGATTATCTTTGACTCCCAGTTACTTTCAGATATTATATTATCAGTTCAGTTTCATCTTTCAGTATAGTGCCTTACACACTCGGTACATTATTTCGTACTGACGTCCCTTTTGCCTGGGGACGCTGTGTTTCATGCCCGTTGATCTCGATAGACAGGTCGAGAGTCCTCTAAGTAGGCGATCAGCTCAGCATAAGATATTGGTGCACTCCATTTGCTACAGAGTTGCTTGTTTGGTTAGTATTATTTAGATGTATATGGTTTGGTATGGCGGGGCTGTGTCCCGACCTTTATAACAATTATGTCTCTTAGAGGCTTGTAGACATATGTCGTGTACGTGAAAGATTGTACGGCCTTGTCGGCCTATATTTTGAGTTTATAAATGATCATGTTGGCCTATTAGGCCCGTATGTCACGTGTATATGATGAAGTAATAAGAAAGATACGTTACGTTAGTACTCAGTTGAGTAAGGTACCGGGTGCCCGTCGCGGCCCATCGGTTTGGGTCGTGACAGCTAGAGAGCCGAACATGCTCAAAAACTGTGCTAGGGTCTCCTGAAATCCAGGGGCAACAACAGGCTTCTCAGGTGGCTTCCCCCTAATCGAAGCTACATGTGGCTCTTTTATCGCAGCTCGGGCAGGTGCTCTAGCAGCAACACATGCCCCTTCTCAGACTCTGCCCCAGACCTGGCCTCGCACGTCTTTAGCGGGGGTTGCAAGTGTCTGATCATCGAATCCAGCAGTGCATGTCCTTACCATCTGTGAGAGAATAGAAAGACAAAGATTCAAATTTCGAAGTCAACAAATTCACACGATAAGGAATCAAGGAAATGGAATTTTCTAACAATTCAGTAGCCTCTCGAAGATAAGTAAAGACGTCTCTGTACCGATCTACAAGACTCTACTAAACTTGCTTGTGATTCGTGACACCTATGAACCTCGAGCTCTGATACCAACTTGTCATGACCCGAATTTCTCACCTTAGGATGTCGTGATGGCACCTAGTCTCTAAGACTAGGTAAGCCTAACATTCATTAATAGCTTAACAGAAATAACAAACTAAGAAAATAAGATAAATCGATAAAACTCATTATAACTCCAAAATAGAACATTAGTAAAAAAATCTCCAAAACTGATGCAACTGAGTCATAAGCTCTACAGAAATATATTAAGAATCTATAACACAACATTGTCTGAATAGAGGGTAAACATTAGTAAGAGTAAGGACATAAGGTGACTCCGAGGCCTGCAAGCGCCAAGCAGGTATACCTTGAAGTCTCTGAAATATCTGGTCAAATCATTGGTGGTTAGCCCTAGCTGAAGTACTCCGATCTACATAAAAATGTGCAGAACATAGTATGGGTACACAACAATGGTACCCAGTAAGTATCAAGCCTAACCTCGATAGAGTAGTGATGAGGCCAGGTCAAGACACCTGCTAGGACAAGATAAACTGAACAAAGCATAGTATAGACTCATAACGGAAAATGAGGAAATGAATGATAACAAAGCAGTACAATAATGTAGACTAATAACATAATTTAAGGCAAGAGAGGCAACAAGAAGTGAACACATGATGAGAACAACAAGTAATCAAACACGGACAAATACAATAAGACAATGAAGAAAACAACAAGAACTGTTCAACCAACAAGCTTTATTAACATGGAATGCACAACAAGAATCACAACTGAGGTACCACGCCTCATATTCACAATTCACAATCTCAATCAAAATCTTTTCTTATATCGCCGCGTGAGCCTTTGTAACGACCCAAAATTATGCCCCGTCCAGTGATTTATGGTCTCGAGGAGCTTCAAAAGATATATTATGACCCGCGTGTGAGGTTTAGTTTGGTTTTCTGAAGATTCGGAATTTAATTTAAAGAAAACTTTTTATTTTGAAGCTTAAATGGAAAGAATTGACCGGGGAGTTGACTTTTGAGCACACGACCCTGGAATGGAATTTTATGACGGCAATAGCTTCGTATGATAATTTTGGACTTAGGCGTATGTTCGGATTTGGATTTGGAAATCCGTAGAACAATTCGGCATATTTTGGCGAAAGTTGGAAAATATAAGATTTTGGAAAAGACTGACCGAAGGGTGAATTTGTGATAACGAGGACGGATTTCAATTCCGGAAATGGGAATAGCTCCCTTACATCAATTATGAATTGTGTGCAAAATTTGAAGTCATTATGGATTGATTTGATACGTTTCGGCGCAAAATATAGAAGTTGAAAGATTTGAAAACTTATAATTCGATTCGATGCACGATAAGTAATTCCGTCATTGTTTGATGTGGTTTGAAGCCTCGACTAAGTTCATATTGTATTTTGGGACATGTTGGTATAATTGGTTGAGGTGCCGGGGGCCTCAGGTGGATTTCGGAAGGTTAACGGAGCAATTCGGACTTGGAAGAAGATGCTGGAAAATGGCAGCAGCTGTTGGATTCGCACCTGCGGAATTTTGGGGGCAGGTGCGACATCGCCGAAGCAAGGATTTCATCGCAGAAGCGAAGATGGAAGGGTATGGTAGTGGTCGCAGGTGAGAAAAAAATCCCGCACCTGCGGAAGCGCGGAAGGGGGAAGAGAAGGTGCAGAAGCGGAGGGGTAGAGAAAAACCGATTCCCCCAAAAGCGGATAAGCTTCCGCAAATGCGTTGGTCGATTGGGCAGTGGCCTTCGCAGAAGCGAGATTTCGCTCGCAAAAGCGAGCACGCAGGTGCGAAAATTAGTCCGCAGGTGCGAAACTGGGCAGAAAAATAAGGATTGAACTTGGTCATTTTTGGCATTTCATTTTGGAATTTTTGGAGCTCGGATTTGGGCGATTCTGGAGGGATTCTTCATAATCTTGGTTGGGGTAAGTGTTCTATATCCTAAAGTGATTATATTTCATGAATCTATGATTATATTCATCGTTTAATTCGGACTTAAATGGATGAAATCAAGATTTTTACAAAATCTTCCAAATACGAAAATTTAAGATTTGGAGGTCGAGTTGTTATTGGAATTCGATAAAATTGGTATGGTTGAACTCGTATCGGAATGGGTGTTCAGATTTCATAAAAATTATGTCGGGTTCTTAGGGGCGGGTCCCGCGTTGACTTTAGTTGACTTTTTGGAATAAAATTTTAGGTCGACATATTATTATCCGGAATTATTTTTGATGAATTTTAATGAAGTTATACAATAAATTTGGATAGATTTGAGCTGTCCGGAGGCCAATTCAAGAAAGAAGGCTATTTTGGAATATCGGCCTAACTTCAAAAAGGTAAGTGTCTTGCTTAACCTCGAGTGGGGGAATTACCCCTTAGGCATTGAGTCTTATGTGCCATTTGTGAAATGTAAAAAGCCGTGTACGCGAGGTGACGAGTATGTACTCGGGCTTATATGTGCAAAATTCATTGAAATAAAGTCTTAGGCATTATTGCGTAGTAAATCTGGAAATTGTGGAAAATTATTAAATCATCTGTTTGCCATGCCTAAATCCTTATTGTTGAATTTATTTTTATGTGATAATTTGATGTGATTGTTACTTGAAATATTTATGAAATTTCGTGAGTATTGTTGGTTTAATATTTCTTGGAAATTAATTCCATTATGAATCTTCTTATGCAAATAATTAATTTAAGTGAGATTAAGAATAAGTGTTAATATAATTATCTAAATTTGCATTAATGAAGGTTTTGCTTTATGCTAAGTAATTTCTATCTCAATTGATTCTTTTTGGGTGTTATATACATTGTGTGGAGCCTTGGGCTATTTGTTGTGAAATTAATTAATTTTGTTATATCTTTGGAATTTTGTAGTGGCCATTGGGAAAATTGTGATATGAATTGATTTTATTATATTGTCGTGTTAATTTCCCGTGTAAATTGTTGTGTTTTGTGAGTTACTATTTTGGAGAGATAAGGGTGGCATTTCACCGTTGATATTATGTGGGTATAAGGGTGGTATTTCACTGTTGTTGTGTTCGATAATGGTGGCTATAGGAGCGATAAGGGTGGCAATAGGAGCGATAAGGGTGGCTATTGATATTGTCTGGGCGGAGCGATAAGGGTGGCTATAGGAGTGATAAGGGTGGCAATAGGAGCGATAAGGGTGGCTATTGTCAGGGACGATATGTGATGATGTGGGGTTGTGGTGTTGATAATTTTCATGTGATGTTGTGATTTTCTTGTCTTTATTTTTATACCTAATCTGATTTTTGTTGAAATTGAGAGCTTGTGGGCCCGAGGAGCCGTGAGTAAATAATGAGGATATTTGGCACGCGAATTGTCCGTGCAATTGAGATCTGAAATGTGGGCACGAGGTGCTGTGATGAAATGATAATGATATTTGGCATGTGAGTTGTCCGTGCAGTTGTGATATGAAATGAGGGCACGAAATGTCCGGAAAATATGATGATTTAATTATGGGTACGAGGTGTCGTGAAAACATGAAAAATAGGCTGAGACTCGTGTTTATGAAAAGTATGAAAATGGGCTGAGACCCATATTTTAATGATTTTGAAATGAGGTGTCACATGATGACTTTTTAATTGAAAGAATTATATTTAAAATATTTATTTGGAAGGATTTTTACTTAGAAAGTATTATATGAAAGAATTGTATTTGAAAGATATTTATTTGAGGAATTTATATTTGAAAAGAATTATTGAAAGAATTATATTTGAAAAATAATTATTTGAGAACATTTTATTTGAAAGAGAGTTATCTAGAAGAATTATATATGAAAGACATTTATTTGAAAGACTTGATTTAATTGGGTGTACTTGTGTTTATTAATTGTTGAGTGATATTAATGGTATTCTTGTTGTCTACTATGCATATCACTGGTTGTTCCATGTTGTCCTATTGTTATTTATTTCCTATTATTTTGTATATTGTATTGCACAGGTTATTAGACTAGTGAGTATCTTGACTGTACCTCGTCTCTACTCCATTGAGGTTAGTCTTGATACTTACTAGGTACCGACCATGGCTTACTCATACTACACTTCTGCATATTTTTGTGCAGAGCCAGGTATTGAAGATATCGGACTTATGCAGAGTTAAAGCGTGATCATAAGGATTTAAGGTAGAGCTGCTTGGCCGTCGCAACCCCTTGGAGTCTTTTTATTTCATTGTACTGTTAATTTGTAATCAAACAGTATCGTATATTCGGTCCTCGTGATCATTCCATGTATTCAGTTAGAGTTTGTGACTCAGTACTACCAGTCTTGGGAGGTTGTGTATTGTAATTATTTTCGCTGTTAGATTTTAATTCAAAAAACAAAATGGCTTCAAGCTTACCTAGTCTTAGAGACAAGGTGCCATCACGACGCCCGTGGTGGGATTTTGGGTCGTGACAAGTTGGTATCAGAGCTCTAGGTTCATAGGTTCTACGAGTCACGAACGGGTCTAGTAGAGTCTTGCGGATTGGTACGGAGACGTCTGTACTTATCTTTGAGAGGCTATAAAACTGCTAGAAAATTGCCATTTCTTTCATTCCTGTCGTGCGGAATTTGTTGAATTTGGAATTTGAACCTTTGTATCTCCATTCTCTCACAGATGGTGAGGACACGTACTACTGGGTTAGCTGAGCAGGCATCCACACATACTGCTAGGGCTGCCAGAGGCCGGGGCCGAGGTAGAGGCCGAGGAAGGGCACGTGCTATGACTAGAGCACCTGTCAGAACAACCGTTGAGGAGCCACCAGTAGCTCCAGTTAGGGTACAGGTACCAGAAGCACTTGTTGTTACCCCCGAAATTCAGGAGACTTTAGCACAGTTCCTAAGTATGTTTGGTACATTAACTCAGGCGGGATTGATCTCTGTTGCACCAAATATTCCGCAGATTAGGGGAGTAGCTTAGACTCCTACCACAACTCCAGAGCAATAGGTTCACGTTGGTAAGGTTCCAGTTGTAGTACCGGTACAACCTGTTATTCCAGTTCAACCTGAGGTCAGGCTAGAGGCATCAGAAGAAGAACAAAATAGACTAGAAAGGTTTAAGAAATATGATCTACCAACTTTCAGTGGTACAACCATAGAGGATGCCCAAGAATTTCTGGAAAATTATCATCGTATTCTCCGCACCATGGGTATTGTGGATGAACACCACCAACTTGGACTCAATTTTCGAAAATGTTCTTGAAAGAGTTTGTTCCCCAGATTCTCCGAGATGCGTAACGTACGAAGTTTGAATGGTTGCGTCAGGGCACTATGACAGTGTCAGAATATGCTATCAGGTTCAGTGAGTTAGCCCTTCATGCACCTATCTTAGTTCCTACAATCAGAGAACGTGTACGTAGATTCATTGATGGGCTCGATTATGATATTAAAATATGTATGGTTCGAGAGTTGCAAACGGATGCTCCATTTCAACAAGTAGTGGGGATTGCAAGGAAGATTGATGGTGTTTTAGGCGAGAAAAGGGAGTCTAAGGAGGCCAAAAGGTCTCGAAGATCTTGAGGGTTCAATGGGTTTTACTCTTCAGCTAGAATCCATTATAGCGGAGTCTCGAGCAGTCGGTCAGCTCAGTCCGCACATCAGATTACTCGGAGTGATCCAGTTTATAGTGCACAATCGGTACGAGATTCTTACAGTGGTTATTGCAGTTATCCGGCATAGACTTAGTACGAGCAGCCGCGACCTTAGAGGGGTTGTTATGAGTGTGGTTATACTAGGCATATTATGAGAGATTGTCCCAG
The DNA here is from genome assembly GCF_000715075.1 of Nicotiana tabacum. NCBI lineage: Eukaryota > Viridiplantae > Streptophyta > Magnoliopsida > Solanales > Solanaceae > Nicotiana > Nicotiana tabacum. The sequence goes on from NC_134100.1 coordinate 67,855,231, forward strand.
ACTTGAGAGGGGTGGATTTCATCTAAACACTCCAGCCACAAGCTTTATTCCAGTTGATACTCCACGTGCACAGTCAGCTAGAAGTGGAAGGTAGGCGGGTAGTGGGCACCTAAGAGGTGGAGGCCCGACCCGTTGATATAATCCCTATGATTTGACTGGGGCCAATACACCAGATGGTGTCGTTACAGGTACGATCTTGATTTTTTTTTATAAAAGGATATTTTCCTTAATTTGTTTCGGTTCTGAATATTGAGGTGAATCCTCCTATTATGCTCCACTCATGGGTGAGCTTCATAAATTTGTGACCCACTTATATGTTTATCCCTGTTGGGAGATTTAAAGATGTGAGCCCGTGTCTGTTATTTTATTTCTGTACACCATTGAGGGCTATAAGTCCAAAAGTAATTTTTATTATTCATTACAGTGGGTTTAATGTGTGTCAGAATAATTGATTCCAATTTTTATGAATTATATTCCTTACTAGTATGAGGGTTTGTTATGTGTTATGAAAAATGTGTATGAAATTTATTGAAAAGAAGAAAGAAAGGAAATTGAAAATTTCAGTTGGCACAATGTGCGAAATACTTGTGATTCGGAGTTGAGGACGAGATCCTCGCATTTTATACATGATGTGAAATATTTAAATCGGGCTGCAAGCCGCGATGAAAGTTATATAAGGACGAGGTCCTTGTGGTGAAATGTTTATGAGTTTAAAATTATCCCTTGTGAAATTTAATTTGTGCAATAATATTAATAGGGAGTCATGCCTGTTAGGCTTATTTGATAATTCTTGTATATTTTCTGTGCATATTCAGCCATTTTTGTGCTGTAAACATTGAGTTTTAACCTATGAGATGAATGCCTAGGTGGCGTTAAATGTGACTCATAAATATGAGTAAGTAATCACGATGTTTTCATGCCTCGCGTTCTGTTGTCAGTATTGTGAACATTCGAAACGAGGTGATGGTTAATATGAGATTAATTGATGATGCTGGAATTAACTATGCACAGCTTTTAAGACACGAGATGTGGTGATGAGCATACATATGATGTGTTTCATGTCCTGATATCATTATGATAAGGCAATGCTGAGATTAATGTTATTGATATATACCCTGTGGTATTTTGTTGGGTTGTGGATATGTTGTTAGGAGTTGTTTGGGTGTTACTCTGGCATGTGGATTGGCTCAATTACAGGGGACACTCTGCCGAAATATCTGAAAAATTTAGGAGTTAGTAAAATTTAGGGGATTGAGATTTGCAAAGGAAGAGATAAATTATGTTATGTGATTGAGGGCGAATGATCCTAAGCGGGGAATAATGTAGCACCCCAGAGAAAGTTTTGAATTACTTTTTGAATTACTTCAACACTATCGAGAAAATTGATGTGTGCATAGGCACGAGTTGCTATAGCCAGTTGAGACTAATACTGTGCGTTGTTGTGAGAAATCAGGCCTTTTGAAAATATTGGAGCGTAAGAGAATGGCCTTAAAGTTTTCAAGTATGGATAAAAGAAATAATCTCAGTAAAATCGAGGGAATTGAGGGTAAGAGAATGTCGGACTCGTGTTAAAATTGAGGGAATGTAAAATCACTCACAAGTATGTGTGCAAGAATATACTCAGTAATTTAAAGTCCTCAGAAAGATTCTTAGCACGTTCGAGGATGAACGTTTGTTTAAGAGGTGGAGAATGTAACGAGGGAATTGAGCGTAAGAGAATGTCGGACCCGTGTTAAAATTGAGGGAATGTAAAATCACTCACAAGTATGTGTGCAAGAATATACTCAGTAATTTAAAGTCCTCAGAAAGATTCTTAGCACGTTCGAGGACGAACGTTTGTTTAAGAGGTGGAGAATGTAACGACCCGACTTGTCGTTTTAAGAAATTACGCCCCGTACAGTGACTTATGGTCTCGAAGAGCTTCACAATATGTATTATGACCCGCGTGTGTGGTTGAGTTTGGTTTTCGGAAGATTCGTAATTTAATTTAAAGAAAAATTCTCATTTTGAAGCTTAAATGGAAAGAGTTGACCGGGGAGTTGACTTTTGAGGAAACGACCCCGGAATGGAATTTCGATGATGGAAATAGCTTCGTATGATGATTTCGTACTTAAGCGTATGTTCGGATTTGGATTTGGAAGTTCGTAGAACAATTCGGCACATTTTGGGCGAAAGTTGGAAAATATAAGATTTTGAAAAAGTCCGACCGAAGGGTGAATTTGTGATAACGAGGACAGATTTCGATTCCAGAAATGGGAATAGATCCCTTACATCAATTTTGACTTGTGTGCAAAATTTGAAGTCATTCCGGATTGATTTGATACGTTTCGGCGCAAAATATAGAAGTTGAAAGATTTGAAAACTTATAATTCGATTCGATGCGCTATACGTAATTCCGGCATTGTTTGATGTGATTTGAAGCCTCGACTAAGTTTGTATTGTATTTTGTGACATGTTGGTATAATTGTTTGAGGTCCCGGGGGCCTCGGGAGGATTTCGGAAGGTTAATGGAGCAATTCGGACTTGGAAGAAGTTGCTGGAAAATGGCAGCAGCTGTTGGATTCGCACCTGCGGAATTTAGGGCGCAGGTGCGACCTCGTAGAAGCGAGGATTTCGTCGCAGAAGTGAAGATGGAAGGGTATGGCAGTGGTCTCAGGTGCGAAGAAAATCCCGCACCTGCGGAAGCGCAGAAGCGGGCAGAGAAGGCGCAGAAGCGGAGGGGCATCGCAGGTGCGCGTGAGGCATCACAGAAGGGATTCCCGCAGAAGTGGCAAAGCTTCTGCAAATGCGATGGTTGACTGGGCAGTGGCCTTTGCAGAAGCGAGATTTCGCTCGCAAAAGCGTGCACGCACGTGCGAAAATTAGTCTGCAAGTGCGAAACTGGGTAGAAACATAAGGATTGAACGTGGTCATTTTTGGCATTTCGTTTTGGAATTTTGGAGCTCGGATTTGGGCAATTCTGGAGGGATTCTTCACAAGTTTGGTTGGGGTAAGTGTTCCATATCCTAAAGTGATTATATTTCATGAATCTATGATTATATTCATCTTTTAATTCGGATTTAAATGGAAGAAATCAAGTTTTTTTTACAAAATCTTCCAAAAATGAAAATTTAGGATTTGGAGGTCGAGTTGTTATTGGAATTCGATAAAATTGGTATGGTTGACTCATATCGGAATGGGTGTTCGGATTTCATGAAAATTATGTCGGGTTCCGGGGGGCGGGCCCCGCGTTGACTTTTGTTGACTTTTTGGAATAAAATTTTAAGTCGACGTATTATTATCCAGAAATATTTTCGATGAATTTTAATGAAGTTATACAATTAATTTGGATAGATTTGAGCTGTCCGAAGGCCAATTCAAGCAAGAAGGCTATTTTGGAATATCGGCCTAACTTCAGAAAAGTAAGTGTCTTGCTTAACCTCGAGTGGGGAAATTACCCCTTAGGCATTGAGTCTTATGTGCCATTTGTGAAATGTGAAAAGTCGTGTACGCGAGGTGACGAGTACGTACTCGGGATTATACGTGCAAAATTCATTGAAATAAAGTCTTAGGCATTATTGCGTAGTAAATTGAGAAATTGTGAAAAATTATTAAATCATCTGTTTGCCATGCCTAATTCCTTATTGTTGAATTTGTTTTTATGTGATAATTTGATATGAATGTTACTTGAAATATTTATGAATTCGTGAGTATTATTGGTTTAATATTTCTTGGAAATTAATTCCAATATGAATCTTCTTATGCAAATAATTAATTTAAGCGAGCTTAAGAATAAGTGTTAATATAATTATCTAAATTTGCATTAATGAAGGTTTTGCTTTATGATGAGTAATTTCTATCTCAATTGATTCTTTTTGGTTGTTATATACATTGTGTGGAGCCTTGGGCTATTTGTTGGGAAATTAATTGATTTTGTTATATCTTTGGAATTTGGTTGTGGCCATTGGGAAAATTGTGATATGAATTGATTTTATTATATTGTCGTGTTAATTTCCCGTGTAAATTTTTGTGTTGTGTGAGTTACTATTTTGGGGAGATGAGGGTGGCATTTCACCGTTGATATTATGTGGGCATAAGGGTGGCATTTCACTGTTGTTGTGTTTGTTGGAATATTGTCTGGGCAGAGCGATAAGGGTGGAAATAGGAGCGATACGGGTGGCTATTGATATTGTCTGGGCGGAGCGATAAGGGTGGCTATAGGAGTGATAAGGGTGGCAATAGGAGCGATAAGGGTGACTATTGTCAGGGACGATATGTGATGATGTGGGATTGATAATTTTCATGTGATGTTGTGATTTTCTTGTGTTTAATTTTATACCTTGTGCAATTTGTCTTGTTGTTGGTAAATTGATAATAATCTGATTTTTGTTGAAATTGAGAGACTGTGGGCCCTAGGTGCCGTGAGTAAATAATGAGGATATTTGGCACGTGAATTGTCCGTGCAGTTAAGATATGAAATGTGGGCACGAGGTGCTGTGATAAAATGATAATAATATTTGGCACGTGAGTTGTCCGTGCAGTTGTGATATGAAATGAGGGTACGAGGTGCCGGGGAAATATGATGATTTAATTATGGGCACGAGGTGTCGTGAAAACATGAAAAATGGACTGAGACCTGTATTTTTATGATTTTGAAATGAGGTGTCACATGGTGACTTTTTAATTGAAAGAATTATATTCAAAATATTTATTTGGAAGGATTTTTACTTAGAAAGTATTATATGAAAGAATTGTATTTGAGGAATTTATATTTGAAAAGAATTATTGAAAGAATTATATTTGAAAAATAATTAATTGAGAAAATTTTATTTGAAAGAAAGTTATCTGGAAGAATTATATGTGAAAGACATTTATTTGAAGGACTTGATTTAATTGGGTGTACTTGTGTCACGACCGAAAATCCAACTAGTCGTGATGGCACCTAACCCAACCCGATAGGTAAGCCAACTTTTAATTATCCAATTCCAATAATAATTATTAAAGTAATTTAAGTGAATAAACATCTTAATCTTATACATCCCCCAAGAACTAGTAGTACAAATCATGAGCTTCTAAGAATAGAATATACAAAGCGAAAATGAAATAAATACATAGTCTGTTTGAATAATACATAAACAGAGCTTTTATAAATCTAAGGATACCCTGAACAAAAGGCAGCTACAACAGGAAAGCAGGTACATCTTCAAGTCCCGCAACCATCGAGAACAACAACAACAACAACCAACATCTGCACGCAATGTGCAGAAGTGTAATATCAGTACAACCGACCCCCATGTACTGAGTAAGTAACAAACCTAGCCGTAAGTTGAAAGTAGTGACGAGCTTCCACCAAGGTCGGGTCCAAAACCAATAGTTCACAACAGTCCATAACAACAATAAGAAAATAATACCAGAAGTAACAAATAGATAAAATGCTCAGCCAAATCATTATTTCAAAATAATAGTTCTTCCTTTCAAATCCATCAGTGAAAACTCAAATCTTTTGCCAGAGTTGCCAAAAATATGAATAGTTTGAAGACAATAAATTTCTCCCAAAATCTTGTCAATAATAAATAAGATGTTTCATTTTCCTTCCGGATAACCCATGTAAAAACAAATGCATCACTATGACCATCTGTCAAAGAATGTGTGATAAATCATGAATGATGTGATGCAGTACAGCACGAGGAAATACATCTCTATGCATGTATGTCATGTGTGCATGCCAATGCGATGCAACTCAGTGATAAAATCATAAATATCCCCTCGAGCAAAAATGATGAAATTATAAACAGCCCCTCGGGAAAAACATCACTCATATACAACCCCTCGGGCAAACCTCACAGTCACTCGTGCCACTCAGGCATACCTCACAATCACTCTTGCCACTCGGGCATACCTCACAATCACTCATGCCTCCCAGTCACTCAGCACTCGGCACTCGCACTCAGTAGGTACCTGCGCTCACTAGGGGTGTGTACAGACTCCGGAGGGGCTCCTTCAGCCCAAGCGCTATAATCTGCACGGACAACTCACGTGCTATAATAATAAAGTATGTTGCAGGCGGGCAGCCCCGATCCACACTCATCCTTACAAATTAGGCCCTCGGCCTCACTCAGTCATAAACCTCTCAAGTACTCGGGCATTTCAGTAAAACAGGACATTCGACCCAAAATATTTATATGCATCAAAATAGAGTCATAAAACTAGGCAATGATATGCAATGAAATGAATATGACTGAGTATGAATTTTCAATTTAACACAATATTTCACAGCAATATGACCTCTGTGAGTCCCAATAATACTGGCACATAGCCTCAACATGATTTGTAATATGCTTTTCAGCTCAATTTCTTTAACACATAAAACCTCATGGAAAATACCAAGATTATTTAACTATAAAATTCCACAGAAACAATTATGTCACAATTTCTGTAGTGCACTCTCACACGCCTGTCACCTAGGATGTGCGTCACCTCCCAACAATTCACAAAATACATATATTCAGGGTTCATACCCTCAACTCCAAGTTTAGAAGAGTTACTTACCTCAAACAAGCCAAATCCAATGTCGTGCAAGCTAAGCAATGCTCCAAAATTTCTATTATGCGCGTATAACTTCCAAATGATTCGAATCTAGTCACAATTAATTTGATTCATCCCACAAAATTTATAGGAGTTAATTCCATATAAAAATACTAATATTTCAACAAAATCCGAAATTACTCCCCAAAAATCACGCATGGGGCCCACATCTCGGAATCGAACGAAAGTTACAAAATATTAACGCCCATTCAACCAAGAGTCCAACCATATAAATTTTACTCAAATCCGACATCAACTCGACCCTCAAATCTCCAAATTAAACCAAGAGGGTTTTCACAATTATTTTCCAACTTAATTCACCAATTAAATGTTACAAACAACCATGGATTCGGGTAATTTAACCAATATTGAGTTAAGAATATTTACCCCTTTGTTTTATCTGAAAATCTCCCAAAAACCGCCTCAATCCGAGCTCCAAATCGTTAAAAATGGCAAATGGGACGAAGTCCCATTTTCTGAACTTAAACTTTCTGTCCAGACCTCTCTTCTTCGCGAACGCGACAGGTCCCTCGCGTTCGCATGTGCTTCCCAACATTTGCTCATCGCAAACGCACGACACTGTTCGCGAACGTGATGCTTTACGGAGCCCTTTTTCATGAACGCGAGCTCCCCTTCGCAAACGCGAAGGCAAAAACCCATGCCCACTATGTTTCCCTTCGCGAACGTGATACCCCATACCCGAACGCAATGCACAACCCAGCTTCTCTTCGCGAATGCGAGACCCCCTCGCGAACGCGAAGAGTAAATCATGCCTGCCTGAAATTCCTCTTCGCGAACGCGAAAGAGAAAATCTGAAAAATGCAGCTACAGATATCAGCAATCTCACCGAGGCCAAAAATGATCCGTTAACCATCCAAAACTCACCTGAGCCCCTCGAAACCTCAACCAAATATACCAACAAGTCCTAAATCATCATACGAACTTATTCGAATCCTCAAATCACCTCAAACAACGCTAAAACCATGAATTACATCCCAATTCAAGCCTAATGAACTTTGAAATTTTCAAATTCTATATCTTGTGCCGAAATACATCAAATCAATCCGGAATGACTTCAAATTTTGCACACAAATCATAAATGACAAAACGAACCTATTCCAATTTCCAGAATCGGATTTCGACCTCGATATTAAAAAGTCAACCCCCCGGTCAAACTTTCCAAAATTTAACTTTTGCCATTTCAAGCCTAATTCCACTACGAACCTCCAAATAATTTTCCGGACACGCTCCTAAGTCTAAAATACCATACGGAGCTATTGGAATCATCAGAATTAAATTTCGAGGTCGTTTACACATAAGTCGACATCCGGTCACTATTTTAACTTAAGCTTTGAACCTTGGAACTAAGTGTTCTAATTCATTCCAAAACCTCACCAGACCCGAACCAATTGCTCCGGCAAGTTACACAACAACTGTAAAGCCCAAGTTGAGCAGTAAATGGGGAAACAAAGTTTTAATACTCAAAATGACCGGTCGGGTCGTTACAACTTGTGTTTATTAATTCTTGAGTGATATTAATGGTATTCTTGTTGTCTACTATGCATATCACTGGTTGTTCCATGTTGTCCTATTGTTATTTGTTTCCTATTATTTTGTATATTGTATTGCACAGGTTATTAGACTAGTGAGTGTCTTGACTGTACCTCATCTCTACTCCATTGAGGTTAGTCTTGATACTTACTGGGTGCCGACCGTGGCGTACTCATACTACACTTCTGCACATTTTTGTGCAGAGCCAGGTATTGAAGATATAGGACTTGAGCAGAGTTAAAGCGCGATCATAAGTATTCAAGGTAGAGCTGCTTGGCCGTCGCAGTCCCTTGGAGTCTTTTTATTTTATTGTACTGTTAATTTGTAATCAAACAGTATTGTATATTTGGTCCTCGTGATCATTTCATGTATTCAGTTAGAGTTCGTGACTCAGTACTACCAGTCTTGGGAGGTTGTGTATTGTATATTTCCGATGTTAGATTTTAATTCAAAAAAAATGGCTTCAAAATGTAATGGAAATCGGCTTACCTAGTCTTAGAGACTAAGTGCCATCACGACGCCTATGGTGGGATTTTGGGTCGTGACAGCCTTACATGTAGATATTTTTTAAAATATGTTTTCCCGAAATAGCTACACGTGCTTTAGCCCCCTTCTATCGCCGCGTGTCTTCCAGTAATTCCCTTACTAGCAACACACACATAAATCCCACCTTATGTCACCGCATGCACATTAACCCCTATCCTTATACCGCAGTATGCGGATCAATATCACAACATAATAACAACTCGTACCACATGTGCCCATATGCCACAACTTGCCAAAATCAACAATACCAATGTTACCAAACATATAGTCCACGACTAAACCACAATGTGAACAAGAATCTCAATAATAACAAAATAAATTGAGAATTACTCAATAAGGAAAGATATCTTAACAATCCACAACTTCAACCTCAATGTGATAATAGCTTTCACAACTTCAGTATCAATAACGCAACAAGATGATTTTCCCACGAAATAACAACTTCAAGTAAGAGTAATTAAATAATAAGAGAGGTAACAACTTCAACTAAAGCATGTAAGAGAAAACATAACAATAAAAGATAGAGCAAGTGCTAGCAACGTCAATTAGAGTATGTGAGAGTAATTTAACAATGAAAGATATAACATGTTTTGACAAATTCCTTTAAATACAAGGAAGGAGTCTAAACTAGTCAAAATGCTACATATACACACTCATCACCTTGTGTACACATCTTCCACATAATACAAATAACACAATCAACCCAAATCATAAGGGGTAGTTCCCCCACACAAAGTTAGACAAGATACTTACCTCAACTAGGCCAAATCAACCCTCGAAAATAGCTTCCCCTCTAAAATTCACCTTCACACGGCTCAAATCTAACAAAAAATGACTTAATATCATAAAACAAACGCAAGGGAAACTAATTACGATAGATAAAACTATGATCTTTACAAAATTCTCCAAAAGTCGACAAAAGTCAACCCGGGCCCGCCTGCTCAAAACTCGGGTCCAAGGGTAGATTCCAACTACCCATAACCCGACGAGTCTATATATGTATTTTATTTTCAAATCCGAGTCCAAATCGATACTCTAAACCCAAATTTTTATTTTTCAAAACTTTGACAAAAATCTCCAAATTTTCGTCTTTGATTCTCATAAATTTGATGTTAAATCTAAGATAAAATCATGAAATATAGTTGAAAATTGATTAGAATCACTTACCCAATGTTTGTAGATGAACATCCTCCCTCCAAACACCTTTTACTGAGTGTAGGGTTCTAAAATTAGAGAAAATAAAATGAAATCCCGACTCTCCAACCTTTTGTTCAGTTGCAGATGTCACAATTGCGACATTGGGTTCGCAATTGCGAACACTCACAATTGTCAAGAAATTCTCACAATTGCGGCTACTGATAAGCCAGGAGATGTCACAATTGCGACACAGACTTCGCAAATGAGAAGTCTGCTCTCCTCGCAATTGCTACCTATTTATCGCAAATGTGAACTAACCCACCTAAGCATCACATTCGCAAATACGAACAAGGTATCGCAATTGCGATACCTGAGTCCCCCCTGTAATGCTGACAAATGCGATGCCAGTGCTCGTAATTGCGAATCCAATCAAATTAACTCCAAATGACATCAAGTTTTGCATACAATTTCCAAATAGCAAAATGGACCTATTCCAAGTCCCAAAACCAAATTCCAAACCCGATAGCCAGAAGTCAGCCTACGGTCAAACTTGAGAAATCTTCTAAACCTCAAATTGCCAACTTTTGCCAAAATAAGTCAATCAATCTAGGGATCTCCGAATTCGATTTTGTGCATACGCCCAAGTCCAAATCGTGATACGAACCTATCGGAGCCATCAAACTATCGTTCCGGGGTCATTTTCACATAAGTCAAACTTTGGTCAACATTTCTAGCTTTGGCTTCTAAGACTAGAACCAAAGGGTGCAAATCAACCCAAAACCTTTTCGGAACGAAACTAACCAACCTCATAAGTCATAAAGCCACAATTACACATGTGTGAAGCCTCAAAAGAGGAAATGGGGCTCAAATACATAAAATGCCCGATCGGATCGTTACACAGAGATAATAGAAAATCGAATACAAAGAGAAAGACTATACAGTTTATACTAATGAGGGATCTCAACGTTAGCTCGAGCAAACAGAATTCCAACAGATTGGTTGCCACTATTCGACATTGAAATGCCCATTTCTTTTCAACCGACATTGAAACCAGTGAGTTCTACCATCGTATCAAAAGGAAATGAGCATTTTTGAATCGATACTTGGCTAAAAGAGGTCTAGTGTGCTTGGTGGCAGTTGGAAGACTATAGGGTGGTCGACAGTGGTAAGGGAGAGGTATTTTGGGATTTTCTTTCGTGGATTTGGAAAGAGGGGGAGGAGATGAGGAAGTGGTAATATTTTGAGGGGTTTTGGGTGGTGGTCAATGGCGGTGGATGGCGGCGGAGCAAAGCATTGGAGGAAATTTTCGGGGATTTGGAATGGAGGGATGGAACAAGGGGGAGGAGATGAGGCCCTGGTGAAAACTTGGGGCAAAAAGGAGCTACGCCACCACTATGAGGCAATTCTTGACCGGAGACACTAGGGTTCATGCGGCGGAGGTATAGTGAGAAGAGAAAGAGAGAGGGAATGAAACGAATAAAGAGAAAAATGGGGTTTCAACTATTCTAGGCTTTAAATACCCAGGGTGGGGATTGATAGGGGCCGTCTGATCGAGTCAAGAAAAGTGGTTGAGGCCACTTAATGAAATGATGTCATTTCAGGCACCCTTCAAGCCACCGCATTTGGACCGGGTCTTGGAACTAGTGGACCGGTGATTTTGGACCGATTTGGCTCAATTTTTGGCTAAGAAATATTAAGTGGTCCAGTCCCTGTTCCCTTGTCAAATTATTAGCTATATTATAATTTAAAAACCTTTATATATATACACACAATAAAACTAGAAACAAATGTAATGTAGGGGAACAAGAAAGAGAAAAAATTTGTTATTTACAACTATCCCTCTTTGCTCAATAACATGAAGAGTTTTCGTGCAAACAAAGTGAATTTCATGGCTAATTTTGCTGACATATCACTCCTAATGAAAGCACTTTTCGAAACATATGACCGAAACTTGCTTTTGAGGTTACTTACATATCATTGGCTATAAAGGGATCATGTCAGTATAATTCTAGAAAAATATTTGGTAGCTGGGTCTACTAGAGACTGGAGTTAAGACTGTTGCTGTCGCTGCTGCTACTGTTAGTGTTACTCTTACTTGCTGCTTGCTTATTACATTAAAATAAAAAGAGAATAGAACTACATATGTCTGCAAACTAAGAGTTACAAAATTCATATCCACGTGTCTTCCAAAGTTTGTCTTAATTCTTGACTTTCTTCTTGTGTCGACCTTAGATTGAATCTTCATGTTCTCTCACAAATAGGCTATGAAATATTTTCAACCGTTTGCTTTCTTGTTCAGATTGAGAAGATGAATCTTGAGAAGCTGGGTTGCTAACATGCTGTCAAATTTGACTCCAACTATCTTGTGATCGGAAGACTTCTTTTGTGTACATACACAAAAGTGATACAAAGATCCAACTAGATTAGGTCGGGCATGTATAAATAGTCATGAGTTTAATCAAGTGATTAACAGGATCATAGAGGCATATTAAAGAGATAAGAACAGGTTTAGAGGTCATGATCTGGTATTTCTAAACTAAGGTAGCAAACCAGTTTTCATTGAAATGATTCATACTTTGTTCAAATCTGGACCATTAAGTGAATGACAAAGTAACATTCGATGTAGATAAGCATAATAGTAAGAATAATGCTAATAGAATCATTAAAGAGGTCTGAAGCTAGGTATTAGAAACATTGAGAAGTTGTTTAGCCACTTTCAAAGTTAACAGCAGACTTGAGTCATCGAATACACATCAATATCAACATATAATTCTAATTTCAGCAACTTAAGAAAGTTCATGATAACTGAATCTACCTAACATTCGTACACATACAAAATAGTAAAAAATAATTAACTCATTACTTGATAACATTATTCAACAAAGGTAGTAAAGCATGTCATATTCAGGAATTTGAACTAGTAAAAGAAGAATAAGGTCAAGGTCTTACTGACCTTTTTGGGGGCAGCATACCAAATGAGTGTTCAAATTATCCTTTAGGAAAACCAAGATCTCAAGCTATCAATCAGTATCACACTCGAAATCAAAAAGAGAGGAAAAGCTGAAATTGATCAAAACATAAACTTTTATCGAGATTTCCCAAAAAACTATTAAAATTTCAAATGCTAAGTGTAGTTGGTAGGTATATGTTGTTGTGTGTTAGGTCTGGTTGGTAAGAGCATTGAAAGCCATATATATAGTGGCCATCGAGCCATTAGGGTTTCAACATATTCAGATCGAAAGTGGAAGATGACGAAAGACAGATGATGATAACAAGGAGGGTGAAATCAGACTGAAAACAGAGGGAAAAATGATGAAGAAGTTTACCTGAGAGGAGGAATCAACCATTGAAGGCAAAAAACCAACGGACAAATCCTAAAACTCAGAGGTCACTGCGTTTGACCTCTGGGTATAGAATTCTCATGATGAATCTCTGAAGAAGCTCATGACGAGCGCAAAACACACACTTAAATATGCTCGCTAGTCGAATATAGTATAATATAATATCGTATCCACAGGGATTGGAGATAAACAGTATTTTCGTAGTTTATAGCTTGGTTGTTATCCAAAATGATCAACAATTGAGATTTATGTGATTAAAAACTACAATTAACTAAAAGTCTAAACTATTGGCTAATGACAATCGCGACAAGAGTAAGTAAAGAAGATATCAATGGTAGAAAATAGGGGTTGATTGGATAGGTGCAAGATATTTGTCTGGGATTTAACTCTAGTCGATTCACTTATAGATCTCAAGTGAGTCTCTCAAATTCACTCAATTTTTAGTTCAAATGTTCAGTGGAAACTCCTCTCTCGATTAAGTTTCAACCTCACAAGATGAACTAAGTTAAGCTCGGTGAAGAAATGGAAGAATTCATAGTGGATTGGTCTTTAGGAGAAATTCTTCCGATTATCCTCCTAACTAGGTGTAAACAATAATTCAACTAGCCTATTTCGATTACTATGAAGAATCAATGAACTCAAACAACAAGATAATGAAAAACATCACAAGTTATGCCTCTTTCGATTATATGAACATATGAAAATAGATGTAACTATTAAAACACCCAAAATGATCCAATACATAAAAACTAGAGTTAATGTCAACAAACAATTCTCAATACACCAAATCCATCAATCCCTAAAGAGAACTACTCCATAGATATATAGTAATTCATCACAAATAAGTTTAAGTTAAAGGAAAACATACAACGATCCAAACTCTTGTCTTGAGTGAGGATTGAAATAGGACTCTTTCTGGAATAGGACGTGCGTGGACGCGCACCTGGGAAATAGGCTTGCACATATGGCTGCGCACTTTGGAAGGTATTATGCCTCACATACGCGCCCAGTGCGCGCTCTCGCACCTGGGTGGCGTCCTGCTCGATTCTCCGTTTCTTTTGTTAAGTGCATGTTTGTCCGTTGATCCCCGAACATGATCCCAACTTAATCCTTGAGCTTTTACTTAGACTTCAAAGCTCCAGAATAGGTTGAATTCATGCCATAACATCTACATAGCTCGGGATCACTCTTACAAAGTATAAAATACACAATTAGTGCAAACCACTAGCGATTAAAGCTCAAACGCAATTAAAGTGCAGTAAATTAGAGTGCGATAAGCAACTAAAACACGCAATTATAGCCTACCATGAACACCCTACAGCTAAACCATTTCTCGTCCTCGAGCAATCGTTCTACACTTTCTAATGACACGACCTTTTTAAATAATTCCCATAACTCATCATACCAAGAATATTTAAAATAGACTAAGCACTCTTACATAACATCCTCACCTCAAGATTTGACTCAACATCACCACGCATTATTTATAACTCGCTCACTTACTCTAACATATGGGTCAACGACATTACCTTTCATTCATGAATCGCGTGCCGTCACAACAAAAGAGAGTAGTTCCATACACAATCAAATTTAAGAACAATTAGGAACTTCAAATAGAAAGAATTCGCTCACTCTCAGAAATAACATTCATATGTCACAAAAGATGAACTATAGGCTTGCCCGTAGTGTACTACTCCACTAATTGAGCTCATTCAGTCAAAGATCATGTAGGACTTTCATTGGTTGTAATGTAGGCTGCGGGAGGGGTAGGATACATTTATATATAAGGATGACTAAACATCCCTAAGCACTTTAATACATACATCTCATTGTTAAAACCCCACACTTATTTCAAACCAATACTCCACCTTCACATCAATTTACATTAACTCCCAACTTCTTTAAGCAAAAAGTTAATACAATTGCAAGTGCTCACAATTCACAACAATACACTATGCATTTTTTTTCTTTTGCAATTTAAGCGGCTCTTACGTTTTCCAAAAAGTGCAACTTTCTCCTCATTTCATTAGCTCTACTCAAAAACCAAACTAATCACCCAACACTTCAACTTTTACAAAGTTCATACAATTCCAAGTGCTCACAAGAGGTAAATGGTTCAAATAAATGGTTAATTCAAACAACTGGATAAGGCTAGTAATGTGGTTACCAACAAAACAGGATTACAGGCTCAACGGGGTTAACTATGATACATAACAATTTGGTGGATAAACGCATATCATTGGCTTAACAAAGAAATGCCTATATCACTTCCAAGACTGAATAAAACTACTATTTCGCTTTGCAAACACACGGGACAAGTTCTAGACAACAAATGTAATACACAAAATAACACCAAAAACCTCACACACACATGGCACATAACTCACTCAAGATTGGATTATCAAGACACTCAAGCCAAAGAAGTCAAGCAAAGTCAAGAACATACAATTTAAGGTACTTATGCAAGAGTCAAAAACTGGGCCTAAGCATTACACTAAAGCACTCACTATTCTCAAGGCATGATAGAATCAAGAAGTATTGCTTTCATTTCAAATCATAGCACAAGTTTTCCTGCTCCTAAAAAAAATAAATACATAAAACTAACTGCACCCGATTTAATCAAAAACCCTTGGAAAAGAACCGCGACACACAAAAAAACCAAGGGGGAATTAATAAACTACCTAACAAGAGAAAATCTTTTTGTCTTTTTATTTCAACTTTAATCCCTCAAGAAACTCGTCGAATGACATCCATCGCCGGGAAAAATCGAAAATTTTAAAGTTTTTATGGTTTTCCAATTTATTTCTATCAAACTACTACAAGTAACCAAATTAACATGCATACAAATATATCCCCCACCCTACATGTAAAGTTGTGGCATGTTCCATGACACACAATTAAAAAGCATAAGGTAGAGGAACTTCCCTGAATCTCTAGTCGGGGTCTGAGTCAAAGTCGGGCTCTATTCTTCGTGCCTAAATTAGTGCACACATCCACGCGGACAACTTCTTCTCAACATTTTTGGGATACACCCCACACTTGTCTTTCTCAATCACTAGGACCTTCTTTTTCGATCTTTTCACTCTACACTTGCAGCTAACTTCTCCTTTCTCACCCCATCTCCACATTCATCTCGAAAGTCACTGTCTCCTCACCCGCTCTAAGCATGAACTTTCTATCATATATGTCTAATATTGCTCTGCCCGTCGCTAAGAATGGTCTTTCTAATATAAGGGGGACTTCTTAATTTTCCTCCATCTTCACCACTATGAAATCTACAGGAAATACAAACTTATTTACCCAAACTAAGACATCTTCCACTATACCTTCGGGTATTATAGTTGTTTGTTCTACAAGCTGCAAAGATATTGGCGCAGACCTTATCTCTCCAAGCTCATTCTCCAATTTCCTATAAGTAGACAAAAGCATTAAATTAATTGTGGCACCAGAATCACATAAAGATTTATCAAAATTAAGAGTGCCTAATGAGCAAGGTATAGTAAAACTCTCTGGATCTCCACACTTTTGTGGGAGTTTGTTTTGCAAGATTGCGCTGCAATGCTCTGTGAGCTTGACCATTGAGATCTCTTCTATCATCCTCTTCTTTGTGAGGATCTCCTTCAAGAATTTGGCATAAGATGGGATTTGTGAGAGCACTTCTGTGAATGGCAAATTTACATTAACCTATCTCAGCATATCTAGAAATCTCTCAAACTGCTTGTCCAGCTTTTCTCTATACAGCTTTTGGGAACAGGGTAGAGCAGGCATGTGCTCACTCTCATTCCGATCTTCCTTTCTCGAAGAGTCCTCCTTCTTCTTTTTGTCAGCTCCCTTCTTGCCTTTCGTCCTTTGTATCACCTTCATTTTTCAGCTTCTCCTCACTTTTTTTTAGATACAACCTCTTTTTGGACTGGAGTAGGATCTTTCAACACTTGCCCGCTTCTCAAGGTCATAGAATTCACTTTTACTTTGGGGTTCCTTTCAGTATCAGCTGGCAGAGTACCTGGTACTCTCTTAGATAATACAGTTTCAATTTGTCTTACTTGCTTCTCCAAATTTTGCAAACCAGTGCGAAGTTCTTTGATAGCTGAATCATGAGCATCTAATCTCTCATCTGTCTTGACAATGAAGGACTTTATTATATCTTCTAGCTGAGGCTGAGTGGAATATTGAGGCTGGTACTGCGGCCTCGGCTGATTCACAAAACCAGGAGCTCCCTGTCATTGAAATCTGGGATTGTTTTGTTGCCATGCGTTATCAGTACCCACAGGTGAACTCCATGAAAACCCAAGGTGCTTCTGACCCATTGCATTGAAGTTATAATTCCCAGCAGCATTAACTTCCTCGATTGAGGCTTTACACTCATGAGTAGGGTGTCCGCATCTACATATATCACACATTACATGGGGATCACTATGTATCGAGGATACGGTCAACTTCCTTATTTCTTTAGCCATGGCATCAAGTTATACCTGCACGGATATGTTAGCGTCAACTTGGTGAACACTATTTGATCTTCTTCTTTCAGCAATTTCAGAGGGCCACTGATTTGCATCTTCAGATAACTCATCTAGAATTGTGACTATCTCATCTGGAGTCTTTTTCATCAACAGGCCACCAGCTGCATTGCTCCATGTTCTGCGAGCGGCGGGTGTCAATCCATCCCAAAAGTCCTGGAGTTGCATCCATAGTTCAATTTCGCTATGTTGACACTTTCACATTATCTCCTTAAACCTCTCCCAAGCTTCAAACACAGTTTCAGTCTCGTCCTGGAAATATTTATGGATTTCTCTTCTAAACTTGCCTTAGCTAATGAGAAATATTTGACAAGAAATTTTCTGGTCATCTGATCCCATGTTCTAATCGATCCATTAGGCAGGCTTCGAAGCTAGTGCTTTGCATCGTCCCTTAAGTAAATTGCATCTTGTGACACACTGTTATATTGAAAGTTGTTCATAATCTCTTTGAAGTCCATTAGATGACTGTTTGGGTCTTCTTTCATCTTTCCTCTGAAAACACGGTTGTTTTGAAGGGTTTGAAGAAACCCCTGCTTTAAGTCAAAATTGTTAGCTGCAACTGAAGGTGGTCGCATACTTGATAAGCCTTGGTTGTAGACTGGTATAGCATAATTTCCCAGTGGTCGCCCAGCACCGGGAGCTATATTTCCGAATTGGTCTACACCTAAAGGTAGATTCTGAGCAATTCTCCGAGCCCTTTCCTCTTCATAGACAAGTTGTGCATTTCAAAGAGCTGTCTCCTCAGCATCTCGTGTTGATTTTTCTCTTTGTTGGGCTGCCTCTCTTGCAGCCAAATCAACATTATCCTCATCTCCCGCCATAACTTCCTTGGTTGAGGATTGCCTAACCTTCTCTGTATTCTTGTGGATATTTATTTCCTTCCTCAACTGTCGCAGTTGTTTCTCGATTTCTGGTTTATATGGGGGCACTTCCTTCCCAGAGGAACTAATCATACATCAATCTAACATGTAGCATGCGCACAATCAAATACTATTAATTGCCAATCCCCGGCAACGACGCCAAAATTGACGAGCGCAAACACACACTTAAATATGCTCGCTATAGTATAATATAATATCGCATCCACAAGGACCGGAGTTAAACAACATTTCGGTAATTTATAGCTTGGTTGCTATCCAAGATGATCAACAGTTGAGATTTATGTGATTAAAAACTACAATTAACTAAAAGTCAACACTATTGACTAATGACAATCGCGACAAGAGTAAGCAAAGAAGATATCAATGGTAGAAAATAGGGGTTGATTGGATAGGTGCAAGATACTTGTCTGGGATTTAACTCTAGTCGATTCACTTATACAGTTCAAGTGAGTCTCTAGAACTCACTCAATTATTAATTCAAACGTTCAGTGGAAACTCCTCTTAAGTCTCAACCTCACAAGATGAACTAAGTTAAACTCCGTGAAGATATGCAAGAATTCATAGTGGATTGGTCTTTCGGAGAACTTCTTCCGATTATCCTCCTAACTAGGTCTAAACAATAACTCAACTAGCCTCTTTCGATTACTATGAAGAATCAATGAACTCAACCAATAAGATAATGCAAAAATATCACAAGTTATGCCTCTTTTGATTACATGAACATATGAAAATAGATGTAACAATTAAAACACCCAAAATGATCCAATACATAAAAACTAGAGAATGTCCACAAACAATTCTCAATACACCAAATCCATCAATCCATAAAGAGAACTACTCCATATATATGGAGTAATTCATCACAAATAAGTTTAAGTTAAAGGAAAACATACAACGATCCAAACTCTTGTCTTGAGTGAGGATTGAATGATGAAATCCTTTTGTGCTCTTGCTTCTCCCCCTTATCCTTAACGTCCTTAGGTCTAAAGTATGTCAAAAGTCCCCAAAAATACCATTTTTCCATGTATATATACCAAGTAGGGTCGGGCCCAAACGAACACACCTTCTCCTACGCGAAATAGGACTTTTTTCGAAATAGGATATGCGTGGCCGCGCACCTGGGAGTGTGCTCGTACATATGGCCCCGCACTTTAGAAGGTATTTTTCCTCACATGCGCGCCTAGTGCGCGCTCGCGCACCTGGGTGGCGTCCTGCTCGATTCTCCATTTCTTTCGTTAAGTGCATGATTGTCCCTTGATCCCCGAACACGATCCCAACTTAATCCTTGAGCTTTTACTCAGACTTCAAAGCTCTATAATAGCTTGAATTCATGCCATAACATCTACATATCTCGGGATCACTCCTATAAGGCATAAAACACATAATTAGTGCAAAACACTAGCGATTAACGCTCAAACTCAATTAAAGTGCAGTAAATTAGAGTGTGATAAGCAACTAAAACACGCAATTATAGCCTACCATCAACACCCCACACTTAAACCATTTCTTGTCCTCGAGCAATCATTCTACACTTTATAATGACACGACCTTTTTAAAAATTTCTCACAACTCATCATACCAAGAATATTTAAAATAGACTAAGTACTGTTACGTAACATCCTCGCCTCAATATTTGACTCAACAGTACCACACATTATTTATAACTCGCACACTTACTCTAACACAGAGGTCAACGACATTACCTTTCCTTCATGAATCACGTGCCCTCACAACAAAAAAGAGTAGTTCCACACATAATTAAATTTAAGAACAATTAGGAACTTCAAATAGAAAGAATTCGCTCACTCTCAGAAACAACATTCATATGTCACAAAAGATGAACCATAGGCTTGCCCGTAGTGTACTACTCTACTAATTGAGCTCATTCAGTCAAGGCTCATGTAGGAATTTCATTGGTTGTAATGTAGCTTGAGGGACGGGTAGGATACATTTAGATATAGGGTGACTAAAACTCCCTAAGCTCTTTAATACATACATCTCATTGTTAAAACCCCACACTTATTTCAAACCAATACTCCACCTTCACATCAATTTACATTAACTCTCAACTTCTTAAAGCACAAATACATCAAGACTTACCACTTATCAATGAATACTTTTCACAACAATACATTATGTATTTGATTTTCTTTTTCAATTTAAGTGGCTCTTACTTTTTACAAACAGTGCACCTTTCTCCTAATTTCGTTAGCTCTACTCAAAAACCAACCCAATCACCCCACACTTTAATTTTTACAAAGTTCATACAATTTTTAGTGCTCACGAGAGGTAAATGGTTCAAATAGATGGTTAATTCAAACAACTGGATAAGACTAGTAATGTGGTTACCAACGAAACAAAATTACAGGCTCAACGGGGTTAACTATGATACATAACAATTTGGTGTGTGAACGCATATCATTGGCTTAACAAAGAAATGTCTATATCACTTCCAAGACTGAATAAAACTACTATTTCACTTTGCAAACAAACGGGACAAGTTTTAGACATCAAATGTAATACACAGAATAACACAAAAAACCTCACACACACATGGCACATAACTCACTCAATATTGGATTATCAAGACTCTCTAGTCAAAGCAGTCAAGCAAAGTCAAGAACATACAATTTAAGGTACTTATGCAAGAGTCAGAAACTGAGCCTAAGCGTCACACTAAAGCACTCACTATTCTCAAGGCATGATAGAGTCATGAAGTATTGCTATAAGTGTAACCTACACAAAATAGGACTCTTTCCAGAATAGGACGTGCGCAGACGCGCACCTGGGAGTGTGATCGTGCATATGGCCGCGCACTTTGGAAGGTATACTGCCTCTTATGCGCACCCAGTGCGCGCTCGCATACCTGTTTGGTGTCCTGCTCGATTCTCCTTTCTTTTGTTAAGTGCATGATTGTCCGTTTATTCCCGAACACGATCCGAACTTAATCCTTTAACTTTTACTCAGGCTTCAAAGCTCCTGAATAACTTGAATTCATGCCATAACATCTACATAGCTCGGGATCACTCGTACAAGGTGTAAAACACACAATTAGTGCAAAACACTAGCAATTAACACTCAAAATTAATTAAAGTATAGTAAATTAGAGTGCGATAAGCAACTAAAATATGCAATTATAGCCTACCATCAGCTTCATGCATGCTCCGATTTGATGGAGCATTAGAGGATTTGAACTATTTGAAGTTGCATCCTTAAGCTAGGGGTCCAGATTTTAGGTGTTTTAAAATTAAGCGATGAAACGGGGGAGGTATCGACGAGATTTGCGGACAGGAGATAGATTGAGTGTTGTAAGGCTCGAATTCATGACCTTGCACTGATTTGTGCAGGGTTTCTTGACTGAAGGGCATGGGGGGTTTGAGAGATTAGAGAGGAAAAGAGGAAAGAGAGGTGGTTGGTCAAATGGGAAATGTGTAGGGTTTTGGGGTGTCTTAGAGTTAAAATTGGGAGATGGAACGGGAGTCGTTGGATCTTTTGATCAACGGCTTCGATTGTTTTGATAATTAGGGATTTTATAAATAATAAAAATGGGAAAATCCATGGCCGTTGGATTCTTGTGATCCAACGGCGGAGATAAAACACAATAGCCCTTTGATAAATAAACCATAAACGAGATTAATTTTGATTCATTGATGATATGGATCAAAGGCTGAAATGATTTGTGTTTCTTTTGTCAGGGAATGGGATGAGTGACATGGCAAGTGTTGATTGGTTTAGGGAGAGAGACGTGAATTACCACAGTGGATTAGAGGGTCGTTTTGACTGGGTAATTTTTTAGATTATGTAACGACCCGACCGGTCGTTTTACTTTCTAGAACCCTGTTCCCCTAAATAAGACTTCCCATATGTGCTCTTATTAACTTATGACTTGCAGGGATGGTTGGTTCGGGATTTTGAAGGGTTCGAGTAGAAATCGGAACACTTGGTTCCTTAAGGTTTGCTAAAATGGCCAAGTCTGACTATGGTCAATATTTTGAGTAAATGACCTCGGAATCGGGCGGTTCCAATAGGTACGTATGATGATTTTCAAACTTAGGCGTATGTTCGAATCAGGTTTTGAATGACCCAGGAGAGTTTTGGCACCTAATAGTGAAAGTTGGTTCTTGAAGAATCTTGAAGTTCTTTAAATTTGGTTTGGAGCGGGGTTTGGTGATATCGAGGTCCAAGCGGAATTACGCAATCAGGAATAGTTCCGTAATGTCATTTAAGACTTGCACACAAACATTTGGTGTCATTCCGAGTAGTTTAAGTACGGTTCTACGCATTGGAAATAAATTGAAGAACTTGAAGTTCTTAAGTTCAATTCAATTGGTTTTGGGGTGCAATTCTTAGTTTTGATGTTGATTCGGGCGTTCCGAGAGTTCGAGCGAGTCCATTTTATGATTCCAAACATGTTGGTACATTTGTGCGGGGCACCCGGGGCCCCGAGTGTCAATCAGATGAGGCTCGGACCAAGATGAGAATTTGGAGCAACAGCTGAAGCATCAGGTATGTCATAATCGCACATGTGCTTGGCCAGCCGTAGGTGCGAGCCAAGCCTCGCAGAAGCGGCCAAGGAAGGGAAGCCCTGATTCCGCAGGTGCGACCCATCCTCCGCAGAAGCGGAAACCCGTCCGCAAAAGCGATGCCAGTCGGCCTAGGGGAGTTCCGCTGAAGCGGACTTTTGTCCGCAAAAGAGAGGGCGCAGGTGCGGCCCTATTACCGCAGGTGTGGAAATCGCTGGAGGCAGTGAACTTCATTTAATACGAGACTTAGGCATTTTTCTCCCATTATTCACACATTTGGGGGATTTTAGAGCTTCAAAAAGGTAGACTTCAACCTAGCTATTAAGTGTATGAAATTCCTACCTTAATGTGAGTTTAATACATCGATTATGGGTAGATTTCAATATGAAAATTGGTATAAATCATGGGCTTAGATGAAAAACCTAGGGGTGTAATAAAAATGAGATTTTACCATGAAAATGATTATGAAACTTAGTGAAAACCATATATTTATGTTCCTAAGGTGATGGGTAACAACTTTCCTAAAGAATTTCCGGAATCCGTGTATGTGGGCCGGGGGGTGAATTTTAGGAATCTTGCAATTTGGGTTGGGTAATCACTCTAATAGTGGAGATATAAGCTTTGGATCATAGATTGATTGATTTATGTAATGTCTGACTAGTTTCGAGTCGTTTGGCATCAAATTTTGAGGTTTGAGCGCATTCTTGAATTGGGAGGTATGCTTTGAGACGATGTAAGTCTCTTTTCTAACCTTGTAAGAGGGAATTAACTCAATAGCTAAATTATAACTAAAATGTGCTCCTACGTGTGAGGGCTACGTACGTACGAGGTGACGAGAGTGCGTACGTAGCTACTAATTATGCTATTGTCTGGGTAGTCTAGGACCTATACCATGCTATACTTGAAATATTTGCACTCCCATTTGTTGATTTAATTGCTTAAGGCATATTGGAAGTTGATAAGAGAATTGATAAAGGTTAAAGTTACTTACTTAAAGTTGTGAATGGAACACTTGACTATAAATGAGAATTTGTGTGTTACTTGAAATGTTTTCTATTTGTGGAGCTGGCCGAACACCTCGGTAGCAGATAGATGCATCTTTGGTTCGTGTCGTTCAACCCTCGGCAGTGCATAGTTTAAATATTATGTTGGATCGGGCCGTACGACCTCGGCATAATATGCGCATGAAAACCTGTGGGACTATTCATGATTTACATTGCTTAAAATGCCTTGAATTACAAGTTGTTAAATAATGAAACTAAGCTTGGGATTTAATACTTGCGACAGAAGAATTTACTATTTCCTCATATTAAGCTTTCAGTATTGTTCATGAAATCCATGCTTAGTATATATTTGATATATCATTGTTGGCCCATAGTAAGTGTCAAAGTCGACCCCTCGTCACTGCTTCTTCGAGGTTATACTTGATACTTACTGGGTACATGTTGTTTATGTACTCACGCTAGACTTCTGCACTTGATTCTGCAGGATCTGAGGCAGGTACATCTGATTACCAGTCTGGTGCGCATATATTATTCCCGCTATAAGACTACACGGTGAGCTGCCCTTCCGAGCCGTTCTGCAGCAGCCGGAGTTTTTTTTCTTTGTTTATTTGTTCTGTCGATCCCATTTCAGACAGTAGATTAGAATTCTTTTGTATATTTTACTAGTAGCCCATATACTTGTGACATCGGATCTTGGCACACACTAGTAGACTTATGATTTTGGGTTGTATTTCTATGTTTATGATTTTATTTAGTTGTTTTCATTTCGATCACTTTAAATTCCGTTGTTCGTTAAATTCTCTAAATTTTAAAGAAAGTTACCTGTATGACTTATTAAAAATGGAAATCACTAGATTGTTCACTATCGGCTTTCCTAGTAACGGTGTTGGGCGCCATCACAGCCTAAACCAGAATTGGATCGTGACAACATGGTATTAGAGCACTAGGTTCACGTAGGTCTCATAAGTTATGGTCAGACCTAATAGAGTCTTGCGGAGACGTCCGTGCTTATCTTCGAGAGGCTATAGGGTGTTAGGAAGCTACTCTTTTTTCATCTCTTATTGTGTAGTTGATGGTATACTAAGTTCCTTTCTCTCATTCTCTCATAGATGGTGAGAACGCATATGGAGGACATTCCAGACCCGGGAGGAGCTGCCCCCTCCCCCCCCATTACTAGAGTCCAAGGCAGAGGCCGAGGGAGGGCACCGACCCGAGGTAGGGGATGAGGACGTCCCAGAGCTGCACCAGTTGCACCACCAGCGGATTCAGTGGAGGATCCCATCATTGAGGAGAGAGCGAGGTGCCCACAGCAGAGCCAGCCCCGGTAGATTTCATGTCAGCACCTGGCTTTTAGGAGGTCATGGGCCGTATGCTGCGGTTCATGGACACTGTGACTTAGGGTGGTTTATTTCCAGCGGACCCCGCCACCTCTCAGGCGGTAGGGGGAGCACAAACCCCTACCGATCAGGCTCCTGTCATGAAACTGTTGTATATCATACCCCAGGCACTCTCCCCATGGGCAGAGCCAAGCCAGTCGTAGCAGTTGTACCTGAGCCTATACTGCGGTCGGCGAGCCGTAGAAGCTTTTAGACAGATGGACTAGGCTTCACCCTCCGGTCTTAGGGGGTGAGAGACACGAGGATCCTCAGGACTTTATTGATAAGTGCAGGGACAGACTGCACAACATGAGGATATTGAAGTCTCACGGGATGGATTTCACTACCTTTCAGTTGGAGGGCTGAGCACGTAGGTGGTGGAAGTCTTATCTTCTTGGTGGACCAGCAGATTCTTCTCCCATGACTTGGGTCACACACCTATTCTTGGACAGGTATATTCCACCCTCTCAGAGGGAAGAGTTGCGATTCCAGTTTGAGCAGCTCTAGCTGGGTCAAATGTCAGTGACCGATTATGAGGCGAGGTTCTCTGAGCTGTCTCGCCATGAACTCAAGATACTCCCTACTGAGGTGGACCGGGTGCAGAGGTTTGTTGCGAGGTTGCACTAAGTTATTCAGGTTAGTATGGTTCGAAAGGTAGATATGGGGACTTCCTACCAGCTAGTAGAGGACATTGCTCGGAGGATCGAGGGCTATCGCCAAAGGGGTAGGGAGATAATGCAGCATGAAAAGAGGGTCTGTTACTCCGGGGAGTTCAGAGGTGCCCCAGTTTAGGGGAGAGGTCAGTTCAGGAGGGGTCAGCCCAGTAGGCCCCCATATCCAGCACCACCGCCTCTACGGGGTGCTCCAGTGCGACCCTATTTCAGCGCTATGTCGGAGAGTTCTTACCAACCGCCAGCTGCTCAGGGTCCTTCTGGTGGGTACTTCGGTCATCAGGGTTCTTCTAGTGCTTACTTTAGTGCCATGCCAGAGAGGTTATATCGCCCACCAGCTATTCAGGGTTCTTTCGATGGGTATTCAGTCCATCAGGGTCAGACTTCTGGGAAGCAGATCATAACGCCGAGAGGTTGTTTTAAATGCGGGGATCTTAGTCATGTGCGGAGATTATGCCCCAGGCTTCGGGGCAAGGCAGTGCAGCAGGTCCAGCAACCCATGATTACAGCTCCAGTAGCTGCACCAACCGTCTAGCTGCCCAGAGGCGGAGGGCAGGTGAGTAGAGGCCGTCCCAGAGGAGGATGTCAGGCAGGCGAAGGCCAGTCAGAGGGTGCTCCAGCCAGAGTTTATGCTTTTTCGGCCAGACCATATGCAGTGGCCTTAGATGCCGTGATCACAGGTATTATATCTATTTGCGGTAGGGATACTTTAGTATTATTTGATTCAGTTACTATCTATTCATATGTGTCATCCATGTTTGCCCATTTTTTGGATATTCCTCGTGGGTCCTTGGGTTCTCCTGTTTATGTGGGCGATTCTGTTGTTGTAGATCGGATATATCGGTCCTTTGTGGTTACATTTTGTGGATATGAGACTAGGATGGATCTATGGACTGGCTATCCCCATATCATGACATCCTTGATTGCCATGCCAAGACCATTACTTTAGCGATGCCAGAGTTGCCGAGATTGGAGTGGAAGGGTTCATCTGTTAGTACATCTAGTCAAGTTATATCTTTTATGAAGGCTTGACACATGGTCAAGAAGGGGTGCTTGGCTTATCTAGCATATGTTCGGGATACTATCGCAAAGTCTCTAACGATTGATTCAGTGCCAGTAGTTTGGGAGTTTGCCGATGTGATTCCTTCGGACCTTCCAGGCATGCCACCAGATGGTGATATTGATTTATGTATTGACTTGGCTCTAGGAACTCAGCCTATATTTATCCCACCGTACCATATGGCTCCGAAGGAATTGAAGAAGTTGAAGGAATAACTTGAGGAGTTGTTAGCAAAGGGGTTTGTCAGGCCGAGTGTATCACCTTGGGGTGCACCAGTATTATTTGTGAAGAATAAAGATGGGACTCTGCGGATGTTCATTGATTACCTCCAGTTGAACAAAGTCACCATTAAGAACAACTACCCGTTGCCGTGTATAGATAATTTGTTTGACCAGTTGCAGGGTGCTAGGGTGTTTTCTAAGATTGACTTGAGATCGGGGTACCATCAGTGTGAAGATTCGGGACGCATATGTTCCGAAGACTGCCTTCCGTACTAGATATGGCCATTATGAGTTTCTAGTGATGTCCTTCGGCTTGAGCAATGCCCCAATGGCATTTATGGATTTGATGAACAGGGTGTTCAGGCCTTATATTGATTCCTTTGTTATTGTATTCATTGATGACATCTTGATTTACTCACGTAGCATGGAGGAGCACGAGCAGCATTTGAGAGTAGTGCTTCAGATCTTGCGGGAACTGAAGATATATGCTAAGTTCTCCAAGTGTGAGTTTTGGTTAGATTCTGTGGCATTCTTGGGGCATGTGGTATCAGGCGAGGGTATCAAGGTGGATCCCAAGAAGATTGAGGCAGTTTAGAGTTGGCCTCGTCCCACTTTGGCGACTGAGATCAATAGTTTTTTGGGATTAGCAGGTTATTATCGCCGATTTGTGGAGGGAGTTTTATCTATTGAAGAACCTTTGACTAGATTGACCCAGAAGGGCGCTCCATTCCGTTGGTCCGAGGATTGCGAGGCAAGCGTTCTGAAGCTCAAGCCAGCTTTGACTACAGAACAGGTTCTAGTGTTCCCTTTCAGTTCAGGGATGTATACAGTTTATTGCGATGCCTCGCGCGTTGGTTTGGGTTGTGTACTGATGCAGGAGGAGCGAGTTATTGTATACGCTTCGCGTCTGCTGAAGATTCGTGAGAGGAATTACCCTGTGCACGACCTATAGTTAGCCGCGATTGTTCATGCTCTTAAGATCTGGAGGTCTTACCTTTATGGGGTATCCTGTGAGGTTTACACTGATCATTGCAGCTTGCAGTATTTTTTCAAGCAAAGGGATCTTAATTTGAGGCTGCGCAGATGGATTGAGTTACTGAAGGATTATGACATCACTATTCTTTATCATCCGGGCAAGGCGAATGTGGTTGCAGATGCCTTGAGTAGAAAGGCAAAGAGTATGGGTAGCTTGGTATTCATTTCAGCAGAGGAGAGACCACTAGCCTTGGACATTCAGTCCTTGGCTAACAGACTTGTGAGGTTGGATATTTCAGAGCCCTATCGAGTTCTTGCATGTGTTGTTGCCCAGTCTTCACTATTGGAGTATATTAAGGCTTGACAGTTTGATGATCCGCACTTGGCAGTTTTTAGAGAGATGGTACTACAGGGTGGTGCCAATGAGGTTTCTATTGGCAAGGATGGTGTTCTGCGACTCCATGGTCGTCTATGTGTTCCTAATGTCAATGACATGAGGGAGAGGATTCTAGTGGAGGCACCCAATTCTCGATATTCCATTTACCCAAGTGCTACGAAGATGTATCGCGACCTGAAGCAGCATTTTTGGTGGCGACGGATGAAGAAATATATAGTTGAGTATGTAGCTAGATGCTTAAATTGCCAGCAGGTTAAGTATAAGCACCAGAGGCCAGGAGGCCTACTCCAGCAGATGACTATACCCGAGTGGAAGTGGGAGCGCATCACTATGGACTTCGTGGTTGGGTTGTCGTGGACTTTGCGGAGGTTTGATGCAGTTTGGGTCATTATAGATAGATTGACCAAGTCGGCACACTTTATTCCTGTGATGACTATATGTACCGTAGAGAGATTGGCCCAGATTTATATCCAGGATATAGTTTGGCTACATGGTGTGCCCGTTTCCATCATTTCAGACAGAGGTTCTCAGTTTACATCACATTTCTGGAGAGCGGTATAGAGTGAGTTGGGGACCCGCGTAGAGCTCATCATATCATTTCATCTGTAGACCGACGGTTAGTTGGAGCGGACAGTTCAGATATTGGAGGACATGCTCAGAGCATGTGTGATTGACTTTGGAGGGCAGTGGGATCAATTCTTGCCTTTGGCCGAGTTTTCTTACAAGAACAGCTATCAGTCCAGTATCGAGATGGCTCCGTTCGAGGCCTTATATGGTCGGCAGTGTTGTTCTCCCATTGGGTGGTTTGATATCGGTGAGGCTAGGTTGTATGGGATTGATTTGGTGAAGGATGCCTTGGAAAAGGTAAAGTTGATTCAGGAGCGACTTCGCACAGCTTAGTCCTGACAGAAGAGTTACGCGAATCGGAAGGCGCGTGATTTATCATTTATGGTGGGTGAGAAGGTTCTCTTGAAAGTCTCGCCGAGGAAGGGGATTATGAGATTCGGGGAGAAGGCAAGTTGAGCCAAAGGTTTATAGGCCCATTTGAGATGTTGAGGCGAGTTGGGGAGGTTGCTTATGAGCTTACTCTGCCCCCAAGTCTATGAGGAGTTCATCCGGTTTTCCACGTGTCGATGCTCCGGATGTAACATCCCGACTTGTCGCATGTGTTATACTTCAGCACGATTCAGTTAGATGAGAGTCTGGGTTATGAAGAGGAGCCAGTTGCCATTGTTGATAGGCAGGAACGTCACTTGAGATCCAAGAGGATTTCCGTGGTAAAGGTTCAGTGGAGGGGTCAACTAGTCGAAGAGGTGAACTGGGAGTCCGAGGAGGACTTACGTAGAAGATATCCACTCTTATTCAGCACTCCAGGTATGAATCTAAACCCGTTCGAGGATGACCGTTTGTTTATGAGGTGGAGAATGTAAATACCCGACCGGTCATTTTACTTTCTAGAACCCCGTTCCCCTAAATAAGACTTATTGTATGTGCTTTTATTAACTTATGACTTGCGGGGATGGTTGGTTCGGGATTTGGAAGGGTTCAGGTTGAAATCGGAACACTTAATTCCTTAAGGTTGGCTAAAAAGGCCAAGTTTGACTTCGGTTAACATATTGAGTAAACGACCTCGGAATCGGGATTTGTTGGTTCCAATAGGTTCGTATGATGATTTAAGACTTGGGCGTATGTTCGAATCATGTTTTGGATGACCCGAATCGGGTTTTGGATGACCGGGATCGGGTTTTGGATGACCCGGGAGCATTTTGGTGCCTAATAGTGAAAGTTGGTTCTTGAAGAATCTTGAAGTTCTTTAAATTAGGTTTGGAGCGGGTTTTGGTGATATCGAGGTCCAAATGGAATCCGAGATCGAGAATAGTTCTGTACTGTCATTTAATACTTGCATGCAAATATTTGGTGTCATTCCGAGTAGTTTAAGTATGTTTCGGCGCATTGGAAGTAAATTGAAGAACTTGAAGTTCTTAAGTTCGATTCAATTGGTTTTGGTGCACGATTCTTAGTTTTTATGTTGTTTCGGGTGTTTCGAGAGTTCAAGCGAGTCCGTTTTATGATTCCAAACTTGTTAATATATTCGAACGGGGCTCCAGGGGGCCAGAGTATTAATCGGACGAGGCTCGGACCAAGATGAGAATTTGGAGCAATAGCTGAAGCATCAGGTCTGTCATAATCGCACATGCGCTTGGCCAGCCGCAGGTGCGAGCCAAGCCTCGCAGCAGCGGCCAAGGAAGGGCAGCCCAGATTCTGTAGGTGCGGCCCATCCTCCATAGAAGCTGGATCACAGAAGCGGAAACTCGTCCGCCGAAGCGACGCCAGCTGGCCTAGGGGAAATCCGCAGAAGCGAGAGTGCAGGTGCGTAAATCGCTGGAGGCAGTGAACTTCATTTAATACGGGACTTAGGTATTTTTCTCCAATTCTTCACACATTTGGGCGATTTTAGAGCTTCAAAAAGGGAGACTTCAACCTAGCTATTGAGGGTAAGTAATTCCTACCTTAATGTGAGTGTAATATATCGATTATGGGTAGATTCCAACATGAAAATTGGTAGAAATCATGGGCTTAATTAAAAAACCTAGGTGTTTAATAAAAATGAGATTTTACCACAAAAATGATTATGAAACTTAGTGAAAACCATATATTTATGTTCCTAAGGTGATGGGTAACAACTCTCCTCAAACATTTCCGGAATCCGGGTATGTGGGCCCGAGGGTGAATTTTAGGAATCTTGCAATTTGGGTTGTGTAATCACTCTAATAGTGGAGATATGAACTTTTGAGCATAAATTGATTGATTTATGTAATGTCTGACTAGTTTCGAGTCGTTTGGCATTAAATTTGAAGGTTTGAGCGCATTCTAGAATTGGGAAGTAGGCTTTGAGACGAGGAAAGTCTCTTTTCTAACCTTGTAAGAGGGAATTAACCCCATAGGTAAATTATAACTAAAATGTGCTCCTACGTGTGGGGGCTACGTACGTACGAGGTGATGAGAGTCCGTACGTAGCTACTAATTATGCTATTGTCTAGGTAATCTAGGACCTATACCATGCTATACTTGAAATGTTTGCACTCCCATTTGTTGATTTAATTTATTAAGGCATATTGGAAGTTGATAAGAGAATTGAAAAAGGTTAAAGTTACTTACTTAAAGTTGCGAATGGAACACTTGACTATAAATGAGAATTTGTGTGTTACTTGAAATGTTTTCTATTTGTGGAGTGGGCCGAACGACTCGGTAGAAGATAGATGCATCTATGGTTCGTGTCGTTCGACCCTCGGCAGTACACAGATTAAATATTATGTTGGATCGGACCGTGTGACCTCGGCATAATATGCGCATGAAAACCTTTGGAACTATTCATGATTTACATTGCTTAAAATGCCTTGAATTACAAGCTGTTAAATAATGAAACTAAGCTTGGGATTTAATACTTGCGACAGAAGAATTTAGTATTTCCTCATATTGAGCTTTCAGTATTGTTCATGAAATCCATGCTTAGTATATATTTGATATATCATTGTTGGCCCATAGTAAGTGTCAAAGTCGACCCCTCGTCACTACTTCTTCGAGGTTAGACTGGATACTTACTGGGTATATGTTGTTTATGTACTCACGCTACACTTCTGCACTTGATTGTGCAGGATCTGAGGCAGGTACATCCGATTACTAGTCCGATGCGCATATTTGATCCCCGCTACAAGACTACACGGTGAGCTGCCCTTCCGAGCCGTTCTGCAGCAGTCACAGTCTTTTTTCTTTGTTTATTTGTTCTGTCTATCCCATTTCAGACAGTAGATTAGAATTCTTTTGTATATTCTATTAGTAGCCCATATACTTGTGACACCGGGTCTTGGCACACACTAGTAGACTTATGATTTTGGGTTGTATTTCTACGTTTATGATTTTATTTAGTTTTTTTCGTTTTGTTCACTTTAAATTCCGTTATTTGTTAAATTTTCTAAATTTTAAAGAAAGTTAGCTGTTTGACTTATTAAAAATGAAAATCACTAGATTGTTCACTGTCGGCTTGCTTAGTAACGGTGTTGGGCGCCATCACGGTCTACACCAGAATTGGGTCATGATAGATTGGGCTTGTCATTTGGGACAAAATGAATTTAAAATGTGGCCCTCTTGTGTTTAATTAGAGATTTGCAATTGTAGCCTTTTTGCCTTTTAATCACTTTTGACATTAATTTAAATATTTAATTATTTTTCAACAATATGTAGTAGAAATTATAATCATCAAATATACTAGTAATTATTATAATTAATTATTTATAAAATAATTTGTCTTCTAACATATAACACTAATTTTGAACATAATAATCTAATTAATTAAAATTTGAGAAATAATTAAATTAATTATAAAGCCTATGTGGCGTATTTTAGAAATTGTTCTAATGATATTAAAAGTAGTAAGTATATTTGTAATTACATAATGCTAGTACTAGGTTATTAATTTCAAAACTAATACTTAATAAATTTTGCAAAATAGGTATTTATTGATAGAAAATACTTTCAAAATATTCATTGTAAATATTTAAGTATACATAAATTAAATTTATAAGGGAGGATCAAAATTGGCCGTCAACACTAGGTGGGAAATTCAACGGATATTCAATATTAATGAATAAAAATGATCGAACATGGCTTACCTCTCGAAGTCTAGTGAAAACCCCTTCAACAATCGTCTCAACCCGAGCTCCCAAAGTCAAAAAATGAAGAAATAACTTTAACCCTCGACCTTATGAATTTGCTAGTGGTTCCGTTTCTGCGGTCCACTTATCTATTTTTGCGGTACCGTTTTCGCGGTTAAAAGTCCGCAACTGCAAAAAATTGCTAGACCCTCAACCTACCGCTTCTGCGACAAAGAGCTCGCACCTACGAGACCGCGTCTGCATCTGCGCGACGAGACCAAAATCTCAAACTCCGCACTTGTGGTCTCTTCATCGCAGAAGAACCTTCGCTTCTGTGGAGCTACACCCGCTTCAGCGAGCCTCCCCACCTTCACTCCAGCTCGCACCTGTGATCACACATCCGCATATGCAACCTCGTAGGTGCAAAAAATCCCTCACACCTGCGCAACCAATCCAACTCGCCTAGAATCGCTTATGTGAGCCCTTGGCCACTTCTATGGCTCCGCACCTGCAGCCAAACTCATGCAAGTGTGGTGACACCGGGTCTGAACATAGTAGAAATTCACAAGCCCAAATTTCCAATCCGATTTCATTCTGAATCAAACCCGAGGCCCCACCCAAATACCAACAAGTCCTAAAATACAATACGAACTTAGGCGAGGCCTCAAATCACATCAAACAATATAAAAAACACGAATCGCACCCCAATTTAAGCCTAATGAAACTAATGGATTTCTAACTTCTACAATCGACGCTGAAACCTATCAAACTAACTCCGATTGCCCTCCGATTTAGTACACAAGTCATAAATGACACAACGGACCTATTCCAACTTCTGGAACCAAGATCTGAGCTCGGTAACCACAAAATCAACTCTCGGTCAAACTTCTCAACTCTCCAAACTTCAACTTTTCCAACTTTCGCCAATTCAAACCAAAATCATTTACGGACCTCCAAATCAACATCCAGATAAACTCCTAAGTATAAAATCACCATATGAAGCTATTTAAATTATCAAAACTACATTCCAGAGTCGTTTACATATAAGTCATATCCGATCAACTCTTTCAACTTAGGCTCCCAACCTTGGGACTAAGTGTCCCAACGTATTCCGAAATATCACCGGATTCAAACCAACTAAGTCACATAACAATAAATGAACACAGAATAAGCAATAAATATGGAAACAGGGCTACAATACTCAAAAAGACCTGCCGAATCATTACATAACTACAAGAAGTCCTGAAATTATGTTATAAAAAGGGAATCACCCTTCACACTCTTTTCACCCTTTCACTCACACTTTCATACACTCACACTCATGCTCCAATACACAAAAAAATAAGATGGAAATTTTGGAATTGAGGATTTCAGATCTGAAAAGCTCTAAGCAGAGTTTAGGTTGCTTTTATATTGAAAACAATTCAAAAACAAATATGCAGTTGTTTCTATTTGATTCAAAAACAAATCCTATGCATCTCTGGGCTTCGAAATTGGATCTAGCTTGGATTATCTACTGTTTCATTGTTGTTCTCTGTAAATTAGTAGCCGGACATCAACTTGGATTTACTTATGGTATTTGTCTATTCTAAGGTCTCTTATTGTTGTTCAGGTACTAAATACTCTTCTTATTATGTGTTCATCACTAGAATCAAATGATAATATGTTCATTTTGGATTGATAGTATGTGAAATTTGAATCATGTTTCTTCCATATCAAGTTTGATGTTATTCTACTGCTTATTTGTATATTATGACTGTTAAATGTGAATTTAATTATAAAAAATGCAATTGTGTGTAGTAATGGGCGATGGTAAGAGGTTGTTATTATCTTGTGTGGCTATTAGTTACATATCTAGTCATTAGTTGGTCAGTTTGTTAAATGTGAAGCCAAAAGTGGAATTTCAGGAATATCGAGGCTATAG
This sequence comes from Nicotiana tabacum, assembly GCF_000715075.1. NCBI lineage: Eukaryota > Viridiplantae > Streptophyta > Magnoliopsida > Solanales > Solanaceae > Nicotiana > Nicotiana tabacum. Next base: position 67,890,571 of record NC_134100.1, read on the forward strand.
ATGCTAGTCAAGTGTAGGCTGGAAATTTATCTTCTATGTTTTAGATTTAGATACTAGATTAGATAAAAATACCTTATTGGAGAGTTCCTAATTACGTGAAGTCCCTTACAAAATGTAATTAAGAGACTCTAGTTGTAACCTCTAAGATGTAACTAGTTGTGAGATTTAATTGTAAGCTTTGAAAATAATGTATATTTGCCATCAATTCTCTGTTAATATAAAGCTCTGGATATATAGATATGAGTTCATTTTAATCACGACAGTCGTGTCATGTAATTATTAATAATTATCGCATTTTGGATATTTTGTGCTTTGAATGCAAGCGGTAAATGCAGTAACAGTACTCTCATGTTTCACAATTAAATTTTAAGTCTTGTTGCCTATCTGGAAGTAGAAATGAATTTCTTAGAGTTTAGAGTAGTGGCTATAGCTGGAATTAACGGTTACAAATGTAATTGAAATCACAACCTTATTTTGTTAAAGCCTATTGATGGACCCATATTTGAGTGGACACAGGCCCAACGTTGTTGTCTAGTGGCATATGGTCCATGGATTCCTTGGTGGACGTGTATGGTTTGTGATTGGGATTTTCCACCTAAGCCTAGTTTTTTCTTTTCTGGTTCTACAACGCTAATTGGACCTCAATGTGATGAGCTTTATCAATTGTTATTACTGTAAAGACATGATCAATTTATAAGTAGTTCCAGATATTCAATGAACTATCTTGTGACAAAGAAAAGATGATTTAGCAATTAACCAATAGCTTCAAATTAGTTTGATAAATTTTCTATCATGTCCTCAATAAATCATTCCATAATTTGGTCCTTCAAGATAATCTTAAACATAGGAAATTAATCAACTTTTGAATATTCGTAGAATGCTTTAGGCGTGCTTTAATCTATTATCGTGACTATGTATATATTCGCGTGACACGATTATGATCCCAAATAAATCAAGGTACGCGTTCACGGGATATTGGCCAAACAATCTTAACAATAATAAAATGATATTAATTGTGTATACATACACATGACATGATTTTTGGCATAATAAACAAAATGGATTCACACACACATGATCTGTTTCAAGCATAATTCCATAATATAACAATCAAGTAAATAAAAGCGGTAAAGAGTTAAAATTTACATAGGGTTAAAACATGAAATAATCAGTTAATTAAGATGAGTGTGATGATAAAGCGACCGTGCTAAAACCACGAAATCTGGGAGTGCCTAACATCTTCTCTCGGGTTAACAGAATTCCTTACCCGGTCTTATGTATTTCGCAGACTTATACATAGTCAAATTTTCCTTGAATTAGGATTTAAAATAAAGCCGGTGACTTGGGACACCTTATTAATTATCCCAAGTGGCAACTCTTAAAATTAAATTAAATAATTCCTTTTCAATAATGTCACTTTAATTGAAAAAACTCCTTTTCCCGTAAAAAGGAGGTGCGACAGTTAGAAGACTGAATTCTTAAAAATAGCTCTATCACGGGATCTAGAGAAGAAGGAAGGAAAACCATCCTATAATGCATGTAGCCTCATGTTCATAAGTATAGTGTGCAACATACTCTTGAACAAGACTCTACTAGACACGGCTTGTAGACACCCTAGGACTGACCTGCTCCCATACCATGTTTGTCACAACCCAGCCTAGGGCCACAACAGATAACTGGCACTCAGTGCCGATCATCACTAAACCTGCTGATAATCTACTAGTCATGAACATAAACTTATAACTGAACAAACATAAGCATAGTTAATAAGAGATGTACAATCTGGAAAGTCGACAAGGTTAAGACAAGCTGACATATAAGAACATACTAACTGTACAAGTGCATATCTACAGGCCTCTAGGAGTGTTGAACTGAACAAATACTGGACTGGACAGAGCCCTCCATACCCAAACTAGCTGAATATACACATACCAAAAGATAAGTAACTCCGGGATTAAGCGGAGTGACTCCAACAGTTGATGGATGGCCTACTGATGTGGCTCAAACGCTGATCTATTTGTACCTGTGCGACATGAAATGTGGTGCCCCAGAAGGGACGTAAGTACGATATGCACAAAGTATGTAAGGTGGAAAGAATATGTAAAGCATATTAAAGTGTGACTGTAAGATGGAATTCTGAATATAAGCTAAAGCTAAACAAGAGTCTGAACTAGCAACTGATCTGGAACTGAACTAAAGTTTAAGCTGAAATTGTGCTGAAACTGAACTACTATCTTAACTGGTACCTTTCTATGGGATATATATCCCTAATCAGGTAACTGTACATCTGAAATAGTCTCATGTATAGTCATTAAATACAAACTGTAGTTATATACGCGCATATAATACGTCTGACTAGCCTTATGGGCTTTATCCCCACCCCCAACAGGTAAATATATAATCAATAGGAGAAACTGACTATGTACATGAGATACTAAGGCTAATTAACTCATTATGATCCCTCTAGAATCAACTTTGAACCAAGGAACTCAAAATTTGTCCAACTCTTCGTATTTCCAAATATTTCGGCAGAGTTTCTCCTAAAACTAGCTAATTCCATAAAAACAGAAAGCACTAATATATACACGGGAATGGATATCCGGCTAAGATAATAAAATCAAACAAAATGAGATCCGGTTATCCACAATAGTGTCAAACGATCGACAAAACGGAATTATGAACGTAATGTAGGCTCATAGTAGCTAACTTGTGACATGAAAGTCTAAATATGATTTAGGAATAATCTAAGTATAAAAATATGATAATTAAGCTCATATAATATTAAATAAAGCTATTAGGATCATATGGAGGTTAGGTATACATAAAAATATCAAAGGAACGGAACAAACATAAGTCTGGATGGCATAGGCCAAATGGGCGATTCGCTCTTTTTGTTTTGTTGTGTTTTGAAGTTCCAACCTAAACTAGTTTTTTCCATAATTCACATATGTAATTGAATAAAATAAAAGGATACAATACATGCTGAAATTCCCCTTGAATAACTCTTAAAATATCAAGAAGAAAGGCTAGAACATAGTTGAACCAAATTATGCCGAAAAGGAAACTAAAACCTTACATTCCTCTAGTGTTCTTGCTTCAAAACCTTGTTCCCTTTGATTCACACCCTTCCTTATACTTGTATAGCTAAAATACAGAGGTGACAAGCATTTTTATCCACGAATCGATTTTTGAAACTTGAGTTATAAGGATAACGGAGGACGGCAAAGTCTTACCTATGTCGTAAGGATCGCGTTGATGTGTTCGCTTCTTGATTTTGAGTTGCGGATGATGGACTTACTTCAAAATCCTAAGGAACTTATTAGAGAGCCATGAAAGCTATGATTTTGCGTGAATGTTCTAAGAAATGAGGAAAATGAAGACTAAGTCTTCCATTTATAGTAAGGTTGAAAATTCAACCACATGTGTGCTTCGCTTGCCCTTTTTCTGACGCTCATATCATTTTATCCGGACATCGTAAGAATGAAAGCTCAAGAATTTTGGAAAATAAATTTCAATACCTTAAATTGTTTATGTAATATTTTCCCAAAAGACCTCATATAACACACGAAATTAATTTCTCATAACGCTTCGTCACAAGGCAAATCCTTGGTTGGATTTTCCGCAACTTAAGTTTGATTTTTCCCAAAACTTTATATTCTATATCCAAACATCATATATAATCATATTATGACTTTAAAATCATTTAAATCATCCTTATAAAGTTATTTACACAATATACGACATCACAAAAGTACGGGGTGTAACAACTACATAAATCTACTTCAAAGTTCCCGAGTACCTGTTCCTCTTATACATTTCTGTCTGTTGTATTTTAGACAGTTTGACATGCAAACAGACTTGATCTCATTTTCGTAGTTTGCTCTTGTACTTGTGCCACCTAATCATGGGGGTGTATTGTATTGGCGTGTTTAAGACTTGCTTGTGATGTTATCAGATATTATCACTATTTTTAGACAATCTCCATCTTTTATTGTTATATACCTCTGTTAATTAATAAAAATAGAATTTATTTGTTATCCTTGAGTTGTCTTGCTTAGAATGTTAGGCTCGCCATCATGGCCTTCATGCGGGATCTTGGGTCGTGACAAGTTGGTATTAGAGCTCTAGGTTTTATAAGTCTCGTGAGTCACGAGCAAGTCTTGCAGAGCCTTGTGGATTGGTACGGAAATGTTTGTACTTATCTCTGAGATGCTATATGATGTTAGGAAACTACACTTCTTTTATTCTTTATCATGTGACTTATTTGATATGAGTTTGAATCCTTATCTTTCTATTCTCTCCCAGATGGTGAGAACACGTTCATCGAGAACAGTTGGTCAGGCACCAGCCCCTCAGGCTAGGGCGGTGCGAGGGTAGAGTTAGGCTCCCAGCTACAGTCAGAGCCTCTGCTAAAGCAGCCACTGTGGAGGCGTTAGTAGCTCCGACGGAGGAGCAGGTTTTTGATTATGTTTTAGATGGTTGTCATGAGATTCTACAGAATCTGGTTTTAGTGGAGTCCAATGGTGTTGCACTCTATACTTTTTAGGATTGAGGGGCCATCCAAGAGGTGGTGACAGTCATATGAGCGTAAGAGGGCAGCTGAGTCACTTACACTCACTTGGAGTCAGTTCTCACATCATTTATTAGAGAATTTCAAACCCCTCACGCAGAGGGAGGAGATGTGGGGTCAGTTCGAGAACATCTAGTTGGGTCATATTTCTGTGACCGAGTATGGGATGATATTCACTGATCAATCCCATCATGTAACTTTTCTGATCCCCACCGAGGTTGAGAATGTGAGGAGGTTCATTGAGGGGTTGAATTTTGGCATCAAGATTCTTACGACCAGGGAGGCTTAGACTGGTACTACATTTCTTCAGGCTGTGGAGATAGCGCGCATGATTGAGTGCATCCGGAGTCAGAGCAGGGAGACCATGGCGTCGAGAGGAAAAAAGCCCCGGTATTCTGGCAGTTTCAGTGGTGCCTCATCTAGAGGTAGGGATCTTTCTACAAGAGGCCATCCTGGCAAGCCAGATCCTTCAGTTTATCATCCCACTCGTGGTGCTCCAATTCAGTCTTCATTCAGTGCATTACCTGCACCGAGCAGCTATCGTGCTCCTTCAGCCTAGGATTCTTCCAGTGGGTACTCGAGCTATTAGAGGGAGCCTCAGATTTAGTAGCCATTATCAGCTTGAGGTTATTTTGAGTGTGGAAAGGTAGGGCATATCAAGAGGGATTACCCCAGACGTGGCATATGCGCAACACAGTAGGGTTCTCAGGTAGTGACTCCAGTTCCAGTTATTACACCACGAGCCCCACCAGCTAGAGGGGGATCTTAGGCTGTTAGGGATGCCCTAGAGGAGGGGGTTAGGCCCGATGTTATGCATTTCCAAATAGACCCGAGGCACAGGCCTCTAACGCAGTTATCACATGTGTTGTTTCAATCTGTCACATGGATGCACCAGTTCTATTTGATCCTGGTTCTACATATTCCTATGTCTCATCATACTTTGCATCGTATTTTATGTTTACCTCGTAGTTCTCTTGATATTCATGTTCATGTATCTGCACTGGTAGGTGACTCTACTATGGTGGATCGTGTATATAGGTCTTCTTTGGTTACTATTGGGGGTTTTAAGACCAGTGTTGATATTTTATTTCTTAGTATGGTAGATTTTTATGTGATCTTGGTATGGACTGATTATCTCCATATCATGTTATTCTTGATTGTCACGCTAAGACCATGACGTTGGTTATGCCGGGGTTGCCAAGGTTGGAACGAAAAGGTTCTTTTGGGTATAGTTCTAGTAGGGTGGTTTCACTTTTGAAGGCTCATTAGATGGTTGAGAAGGGGTGTTTGGCGTACTTGGCCTTTGTGAGATATGTTAGTGTTGATACTCATACAGTTTAGTTAGTTTTAGTTATGAGGGAGTTTCCATATGTGTTTCCAGCAGACCTACCGAGTATGCCACCCGATAGGGATATTGATTTTGATATTGACTTGGTGCCGAGCACTCAGCCCATATCTATTCCACTATATCGCATGGCTCTAGCAGAGTTGAAAGAATTAAAAGAATAGTTGCAATAGTTGTTAGATAAGGGGTTCATAGGGCCTAGTGTATCACCGTGGGGTGCACCACTATTATTTTTGAAGAAGAAGGATGGTTCCATGAGAATCTCTATTGACTACAGGCAATTGAACAAAGTACCATCAAGAACAAATATCCATTGCCTTACATTGATGACAAATTTGACCAGCTTAAGGGTGCTAGGGTGTTCTCGAAGATTGATTTGAGATTGGGGCATCACTAGTTAAAGATCATGGCTTTAGACATTCCCAAGACGGCTTTCAGGACTCGTTATGGGCATTATATGTTTTTAGTGATGTCTTTTGTGTTGAGTAGTGCCCTAGATGCCTTCATGCACTTGATGAACAGTGTTTAGCAGTTGTATTTCGATTCTTTTGTTATTGTTTTCAATTGATGATATCTTGGTGTATTCTCACAGTGCTGAGGAGCACGAGCAGCATTTGAGGATTGTGCTCCAGAATTTGAGGGAGAAAAATCTATATGCTAAATTCTCCAAGTGTGAGTTTTGTCTAGACTTGTGGCATTCTTGGGTCATGTTGTATCTAGTGATGGTATCAAGGTGGACCCGAAGAAGATTGAGGCAGTTCAAAGTTGGCCCATACCTTTTACCTCTTTTGAGATCCAGAGTTTTTTAGGCCCGACTGGGTATTATCGCCGATTTGTGGGGGTTTTCATCTATTGCAGCCTATTGACTCAGTTGAATCAGAGAGGCGCTACGTTCAGGTGGTTAGTCGAGTGTGAGAAGAGCTTTGAAAAGCTCAAGACGTCATTGAATACGGCTCCAGTGTTGGTGTTTCTTTTAGGATCGGGATCATATATGGTCTATTATGATTCTTCTAGGGTTGGTCTTGGATGTGTATTGATGCAAGATAGTAGGGTGATTGTTTGTGCGTCGTGCCAGTTGAAACCCCATGAGAAGAACTATTTACGATTTGGAGTTAGCTACTATTGTACACGCACTCAAGATCTGGAGGCATTATTTGTATGATGTAGCTTGTGAGGTGTATACGGATCACCAGAGTCTCCAGCATCTGTTCAAACAAAAATACTTGAATTTGAGTCAGCAGAGATGGTTGGAGCTACTGAAGGACTATGACATCATCATTCTTTATCTTTCGGGGAAGACTAATGTAGTAGTTGACACCTTGAGTAGAAAGGCGGAGAGCATGGGGAGTTTGGATTTTATTCCAGCTGTAGAGAGATTGTTAGCTATGGATGTTAAGGCTTTGGCCAACAGGTTCGTGAGGTTGGATATCTTAGAGCCTAGCATGGTACTTGCTTGTGTTGTGTCGCAGTCGTCTTTGTTTGAGCACATTAAGGTGCGCCAATATGAGGATCCCCATTGCTTATCCTTAAGGACACAATGCGACAAGGTGGTGACAAGGAGATGACTATTGGTAATGATGGGGTATTGAGGTTTCAGAGTTAGATTTGTGTTCCTAAGGTGGATGGTTTGAGGGAGTTGATTCTTAAGGAGGCTCACGGTTCACGGTAATATATTCATCCAGGTGCTACGAAGATGTATCTTGATTTGAAGCAGCATTACTGGTGGAGAAGAATGAAGAAGGACAATATTGAGCATGTTGCATGGTGTTTGACTGTCAGCAGGTCAAGTATGAGCACTAGAGACCGGGTGGTGAGCTTTACAGGTTAGATATACCGAAGTGGAAGTGGGAGCGTATCGCTATGGATTTGGTGGTTAGGTTGCCACAGACCTTGAGGAGATTTGATATTATGTGGGGCATTGTGGAAAGACTGACCAAGTCTGCATATTTTATTTTGGTCACGACTTCCTACACTTCTAAGCAATTGGCTCGGATTTATCTTAGAGAGATTGTTCGCCGACATGGTGTTACTGTGTCTATCACTTTGGATCAAGGCACTTAGTTTACATCCCATTTTCGGAGAGCATTGTAGCATGAGTTGGGCACGTAGGTTGAGTTGAGTACGGCATTTTATCCTCAGACGGACGGGCAGTCCGAGCATACCATTCTTATCTTGGAGGATGTTCTAAGAGCCTGTGTCATTTATTTTGGAGTCCGTTAGGATTAGTTTCTACCATTCGCAAAGTTCACCTACAATAACAGCTACTAGTCGAGTATACATATGGCCCTTTATGAGGCCTTATATAGAAGGCGATGTCATTCTCCGGTTGGTTGGTTTGAGCCTGGGAAGGCTAGGTATTTGGGAATTGATCTAGTTCGTGATGCTTTAGAGAGGTCAAATTGATTCAAAAGCAGCTTCGTACAGCGCAATCTAGGCAGAAGAGTTATGATGATAAGAGGGTTCATGATGTAGCTTTCATGGAGAGTGAGAGAGTTCTTCTCATAGTTGCGCCTATGAACGGCGTGGTGAGGTTTGGGAAGAAGGTCAAGTTGAGCCCATGGTTGAGGTTCTAGAGAGAGTCGGCAACGTGGCTTACAAGATTTCTTTGCCACCCATCTTGTCGGGAGTTTATCCTGTGTGTCATGTTTTCATGCTTCAAAAGTATTATGAGGATTAATCACATGTGTTAGATTTTAGTTCAGTGTAGTTGGATGAGAACTTGGCTTATGAGGAGAAACCAGTGGTCATTTTGGACATGCAGGTTCGCAAGCTGAGGTCGAAGTATATTGCATCAGTGAAGATTCTTTGGAGAGGTCAACCAATCGAGAAGCCAACCTGGGAGACCGAGCATGATATGTGGAGTAGATATCTACATCTTTTTGGCATTCCAGGTATGTTCTCAAACTCATTTGAGGACGAACATTTCTTTAAGAGGGGGAGAATGTAACGATTTGGTCGGTCGTTTTGTGTATTTGAGCCAAGTTCCCCTTAAAGTTTCATGTAGGTGTATTTATTGTTTTTCGTCCTGCGGGGTTGATTGGTTTTGCATCAAGAAGGTTTGGTAGTGATTTGGAACACTTATTGTCACTTATGGAAGCTTAAGTTGGAAACGTTGACCGAGGTTTCACTTTTGTGTAAATAACCTTCGAATGGTATTTGATGGTTCCAATAGGTTCGTGTGGTGATTTTGAACTTAGGCGTATGTCCGGATTTAGATTTGGAGGTTCTAGGTTGATTTGGATTTTTTTGGCAAAAGTTGGAAGTTTAAAGGTTTAGAAGGTTCATAGGTTAGACCGGGAGTTGACATTGGTATTATCGGGTTAAGATCTCTGTCCTAGAAGTTGGAATAAGTTTGTCATATCATTTGGAACTAGTGTTCAAAATTTGAGGTCATTCCAAGTTAGTTAGACATGGTTCGGCATGAGTTTTGGAAGTTGGAAGTTTGATTAGTTCATTAGGCTTGAATAGAGGTGAAATTTGTAGTTTTGATTTTATTTGGTGTAATTTGAGACCTCGAGTGGGTTCGTGTTATGTTTTGGACTTGTTGGAATGATTATACTGGGTCCCAATGTGTTTCGGGGTAGCTTCTCCCCAATTTTCCTTGTTTTGGGATGGCAGGTATCTTGTGTAGAGCTTCTTCATGATCGCGAAGGGAGGCTAGCGATCGCGGAGTAGAAATTTGGGCAGTCAAGATTTAACGCTTCGCATTCGTGGGAGAGGGGTCGCGTTCGCGCGGTGATGGGATTTGATGCTTCATGTTCGCACCTAGGTGTCGCATTCACGGAGGCGTGTAGTCGAACATGAGATTTTCCTACGCGTTCGCAGAAGTCTAATTGCGTTCGCGTAAGCTTGGCTTGAGACTGGTCGTGTTCGCATGATTTCCTTCACGTTCGCAAAGGGCACTTTTTATCTAGGAAAGTTTTGGCCTTCGCGATCGCAATCCCGCGATCACATTTCATAGACCTGGGCAGACCTTTATGGATTGGGTAAGTGTTCTTGACTCGAACTTGATTATTATTCATGATTCTACCATTGATTTTGGCATTCAATTGGAGAATCTAAGAGAGAAAAATTGGGGGTTTTGCAAAACTTTTCTAGAGTATAAAATAGTATAAAATGAAGATTTGATCCCCGATTTGGAGTTGATTTCGGATGAAATTTATATTTGGACTTGTATTGGAATGGGTGTTCGGAATTTGTAAATCTTGTCGGGTTTCGGGAGGCGAGCCCAGATTGACTTTGTGCAATTGATTAAAGATTGAATCTTTATTGTTTGGGTTTGATTTTTATGGCTTGTTTGACATTATTGAGTTGTATTTGGCTATATTTGGCTCGTTCGTAGGTTGATTTAAGAGGAAAGGCTATTTTTGGGAGATTAGAGGCTACCGTGTGGAGGTAAATCTCTTGGCTAACCTTGTTAAGAGGGAAATCCCTAGGATTTGACTTATTTGCTATGTGTTTGGGGTTTTGGGGTGGTGTATATACATTGTGGCGAGCGTATATCCATTCACCGAGTTTATATTATGATCGGGGGTAGAAATTAGAATATGTCATGCTATTTGACTATGTTTTTGTTTGAATCATGATTATTTGGTTTATGTGACTACGTTTGCTCTCTTATTCATGTTAGAAATCATGCCTAGGCTTATTATTAATTGTGAAGGCATGGGAACCTATTCTTGATATGTTGAAATGCATAATTATCCATATCCACATAGAGATTTCATGAGCACATAGTCGTATGATATTTATTAAGTCTTTGTGCACCTTCTATCAATCATTCTTGAGAATATTCATACATTTTTAATAATGGATACGTGAATTGGATTGAGGATGTGGCACGAAGGGTAAGCATAGGGGTGAGATAAAATTATGGCACATTGGACATGATTGATTTATGAAGGATGCTATTATACTCCTTGTGCGCTTGGATTTGGATTTGTCCCTCTAAAGTTAGGTGATAATCATGTTACTTTGGGCCCTGTGAGTATGATCGGTAGATGGATTTTGTACCGAGTTGGTATACGGATTTTGTATCAGGTTATGTGATACATGGATTGTGTATCGGGATACATGGACCTTGTACTAATTGAGCATACATTCTTTTTATTGACTTGTTTTGAAGTATTTATTTCATTATAAATTGTTAATTGACATTGTTATATGCTAATTGAGAGTCTCGGTTCCGTTATTTGAGCATATTATCTTTTATTGTTACATCTGAGCAGCGATAGGGTTATTTCTGTGCTAGAAAAGCATGCTTATCTGTTTCTATATGTGGCTCTTATTAATCATGATATTACCTATTGATCCAGTTCTTAATTCTACTATGTTTCTTGTATGGTAAGTATCCGGAAGCATCTAGCCTCGCCACTACTTCTTCGAGGTTATCTTTGTTATATTGGCATGTGTTCGTCAGGATTATGTCGATGGCTTATATGGATTGTGTTGACATGAGATCACCCATGGATATATGTATGGTGAGCTTATACAATGATTTGATGGCTTTGGAATGACTCTTGGTACGTTTCTTAGACCTTAGCATCTAGCCTCGCCACTACATCTTCGAGAATAATAAAAATAGACTTTATTTGCTATCTTTGAGTTGGCTTCTTAGTAAGTTCATCTAGGCACCATCACGGCCTTGAGGTGGGATCTTGGGTCATGACACATAAGTTCCAAATGACAAAAGGATTTATTCCAACTCCCGGCACAATAATCTAAACCTGATAGCCTCAAAGTCAACTCCCGGTCAAACCTATGAACTTCCCAAACTTTCAAATTTAAAACTTTCGACAATTAGAGCCAAATCAACCTAAGAACCTCCAAATCCAAATCCAGACATACGCCAAAGTCAAAAATCACCTTACAACCCTATTGAAGCCATCAAATCACTAATCCGATGTCGTTTGCAAAAAAGTCAAACCTAGGTCAACTCTTCCAACTTAAAGCTTCTAAATTGAGAATTACTCTCCCAAATCAACTCTGAACCTCTCGAAAATCAAAACCAACCAAATATGCAAGTCACAATGCATAATGTGAAGCTTCTTAAGGTCTCAACCTGCCGAACGAAGTTCTAAAGCTCAAAACGGTCGGTGGGTCATTATACCTACTTAAACATGCGTTCGTCCTCGAACGTGCCAAGAGTCATTCCAAATCCATCAAATCATTATATAAGCTCACCATACATATATCCATGGGTGATCTCACATCAACACAATCCATATAAGCCATCGACATTGTAACACCCCGGAAAATTTCGAAGTACTTAAGTGTAAAGCCCGGTAAAATTTGCAAAGAAAATAATGTTTCATGGTGCCGGACTAGGCTTACGTGTTTGAGGATTGTAGAAATTCTTCGCGGCGAGCTTGCTCGCCGCGGCTCGGACTTTTTGGGCTGAACAATGCACCGGAAAGTAAAGGAAAATTTATGGCGGAATAGTGCATTTTGCGGTCCATTAGGCGACCGCAGAACCACTCTGCGGACCGCATAATGGCCGCAGAATGAGGCAGTTAATTGGGTCTGTTGGACGCAACTATGTGGTCGACTATGCGACCGCATAATTGTTATGCGGTGCATTATGCGACCGCATAACAGTTATGCGGACCGCATAGTAACCATATACACAAACAGTTCTTTTGGCTATTTTGTAACCAATTATGCAAACCGATATGCAGTCCGCATATCGGTTATGCGATCGCATACCTTTTTCCGGAGCTCCATTTTTGGGTTTTTAAAACCCAAGCCTATTTCGTTAAATACACTCTTTAGGCCATTTTTGAGACATAATCTGATATTCTAGAGTGAGACGGTATTCTTCAATAATGTTTCTTCAATTCTTGCTCAAGGTTTGGAAGATTAAGAAGGGAAGCTCACTAGGTCTTCATCCTAGAGGTAAGATTCTACACCTTAAACCCTAATTTCGATTTTTTTTGAAAATGGGTAACTAGCAAGATAACTTTTGGGCATGAGAGTTGTTTATTTTACATGCATGTGTTATCAAAGGGTGTAGGAAGATTGTTGAGCTAAAAATGGTAAATATTGGGTTGTGGGGTGATGGAATTCTCCATAAAAGGACCTTGGAACCTTAATGCACACTTAGTGTTTGATAAAATGCTCAAATGAGCTCGAACCATGATCATCTTCCTAATTTTGATTTAATTTGTTATATTTCTACAATAGATTGAAGTTTCTAAGAATTACGGAATATTTAGAGTGTAAGGAAGCTCAAGTGAGGTATGTTGGCTAAACTCTTCTCTTAAAATTGAATCCCACGATATTCATGTAAATTATGTAAGTCCCGAGTGATTCATTATGAGACTGGCCATTCCAAGTAAGATTAGGTTGAAAGATATATATTCAACAAGCATTCTAAATACTTTATTCATGTTATGTTACCAATTGAGGATGTGTTAAAATATGGGTTGTGCATTAATAATGTTTTGACTTTAAGGCAAGTTCAAATGAAGGCTATTATGCCAAATTTTGTGAAATATCTCTATGTGTCTTAGACTCTAAATTGCTCACATGTGTACTACACACCTTGATTTGAGTTGTATTTGTTGTTGATGATGATAATGATATTTGAAATTGATAAGGTGAGCGTGAAATACTGAATATGGCCAGCGTGCGAAGAATGACCTTATAATTATGGACATTAGTGCCAATGAAATCAAAATATGTGAAAGTAATATGAAATGCGATGATTGATATAAATAGGTTGATGTCTCAAATAAGACATCCTAGCCGGTCGGGTCGTGATCCGACACCATGCCGCACACATGGTGGTGATTGTGCTGGAAATAGTAATTGAAATTGTGATTGTGGTTGATATCCCTAATGGATAGCCTAGCCGATTGGGTCGTGATCAGACTCCGTGTTAAAGATGGTGGTATTGATATTGATAGAAATTGTGGTTGATGTCTCTACTGAGATAGCCTAGCCGATCGGGTCGTGATCGGACTCCGTGCTAAGAGTGTGGTGGCACTGGTTTTGTGAATAATGGTATTGTGAATAGTGGTATTGGTATGGTAAATAGTGGTATTGGTATGGTGAATAGCCTAGCTGATCGGGTCGGGTCGTGATGTCTCTTCTGTCGCTTTTATAACCTCCCTTCCACATAGGTAGAATTCACAACCACGCCTTAAAGCTCTACTATATTACTTGCACTTCTAGTGCATACACAATGCGGTGGGAGCTTCATACTATCTTCTTATGAGGTTAGTACTCCTCTAACTGGCTTTATCATAGAGCCGTAATAGAATATGGTCGTTGTACTATCTCTCTTGTACCTTTGATATTAAGAGTGATTCTGCAATGTTCTGAATCACGATTTCTATAATTATTTGGGTCTAGTAATCAGACTCCTGATTTACTTAGCTATTGTAACTCTCGGGCTTCCTCTTCTCTCTCAGCCTTTATGTAGGCTTAAGCTATCGTCCAATCTGTAGCTCAAGGTATTATTTATTACTTTTGCCTTTCGTGGACGCTATGGAACATACACGTTATAATATTCAAACAATTCTAGCCTTTGTATATGACATGGACTCAATTCTTCCTTTTAACATATACTAGAATATCCTATAAGTATAAGAATGTCAACATATATGCTGCATATATAATACTCTGAAATCTTAAGTGCGGTCATAACGTAACTAACTATGAGTCATAGATTGAGTAATTCCTTTCGTGCCTTCTCAGTTGTCTTTAAATGTAGGCAATTACTTTTCCTGGTCGTTCTGCCACTTGTTGCATGAAGACATGGCTTATCTTAATGCCCACACATATTGGAATTTCGTGCAACTCGTATTATCTCGAATATAACTTTTGATTTTACTTCTCGTCATTAGTCACGATAGGTTCCACTTTCTTATGTAGTGCATACAATGTTGTAGTGAGACTGTTATTACAAGATCATTTCTTCTTCATGTTACAATACTTAGGTCGAAACCTTCTTCGTTATTTCCTCATTTAGACTTTCGTTGTAGTACTTATGGAAGACCCTCTGACTCTTGTAAGGATGCGAGCTTATTACATCGTATACCCGGCAGAATTGTTGATGTTCTTCATCGCCTATAATTATCCTTAGTTACTTACCTCTTCGCCCTTGTACTTGTAGGGTTGCTTCTGAACTAAAATTTTGACTATCTACCCAGCTATTTTCGTAACACTTATACGGTACCTTTAAGTACCCCAACTCCTATCTGAATATTTCTCAAGGATTACGATGTCATATCTGCGAGACTGAATTCCCTATGTTGGGGTTAACTACATTTATCTTGCACGATATGATGATTTATCTGTAACCATTTGTCTAGCCATAACTAGACTCTTCCCGAATCAACTACTAACTACTCTCTGGTTCATTCTCATATCTATTTTTCGCGTAATCTCTCTTGGGTTATTTCCTTTGTCTTAACATATCTCCTGCACTGACTCCTTATGTATCAAGTGTTCATTCACACTTATTTATCAATAATATCCTGGGCGGGAACCCTTACAGCCTTTTTCTGGCGCCGTGCTTGCATAATGTTCTGGAATCGTAACATATCTGTAATATCTGAATAAATACAATCTCATTCCTTTCACCTTTTTACTGCATTCTTCCTTTACCATTCCATAGTTACCCCTTCATTTTTGGCGTCCTTTCACATCTTCACTAACTCTTACTCGCCTTGTGGTAACCCTTATGTACCAAGGATAACTGAATTTCTTACGCACGAGGGTGACACCTAGTGTAATTGACACACATAGTCCCTTAAGCTAAACCTTTCTCATAGTGCTTGCTTTAGGGAAGCGTCTTCCTGAATGACCTTTAAAGGTTATTCTTTTGTTGTCCATTCTATTATTGCCGGAATGCGATATCTAAAATTTTCACGATGTCAACTATTATCAAATTCTTTGGTCCCTAATTCATTTTGATTTTATCTTATTTACTAGCCCATACTAATTTCTTTTACTCCGAGGGGTCTAACTTAGCCTTCTGGTAATCATGTTTGAGTCACCAACTCATATCTCGAAATAAGGATATGACTTTATGGCATATACTTTTTTATAGTGTCAAGGCCTATCTCTTTTTGTCTTTTCCTTCACTTTACTATAGACTCTGTCATCTTGTCATATTTTGATTTACCATTATCACTCATCTATCACATCTTACTCATAATGCTTCATTTACTCTTTTCTTACTCTCCTGCTAATGTTTCTGTCTATTACCTTATTCTGAAAACTTCAACAAACTATCTTTCGCTTTAGCTCCCCTTGTTCCATCTCACTAGATCTTCGGGTCACCTAATACTCTTTTACTAGGGACGAGAGTCATACTAAGGTAAATATTTATCCCTTCTAGGATTCCAGTGCCAATCTAAACATTCTAGTATTCATATCTGACTATACTATTCTAGAGTGCACCACATGTATGTCTCACAAGGAGAACTATTACCACACCTGCAATATCCTCCGGAAATGTTAGTTAACGCTAACAATCCAACCACCATTTTGGGTTACTCTAACCCCAGATGGATTCTGATATCTCATCCTTCTCTTAAACTATATATGTTAGCTCCCACAAGGCATAACTGAGATGGTTGTTTCCAATTGTACATACCTCTATTACTGTTGAAGGTAACTCATAATGCTTATATTTCTCTGACTGAATTGTAAATGATGATAATCTTCACTAACTGGGTACCTCGTACCCTCATTCACCTTGCTTCTATTACTTGTTGAAACTTATACTGTTACCTTCTAATACTCCCATGGACTGTTATTCTTGAGGTGTGTTTGATATTCCCATCTTAGGGTCTTAAGCTGGAATTTGCACATCTAGTATGCACGATCTGATAGGGCCTCAAACAGGGCCACATCGTTAAGAACTCTCTTTATTAGAGCCCTTAGCTGTTGTTCCATTAGCCCTCTTGCTATCTGTAATCTTTCTAATTGCAAGCATCTCTATATCATTAGCAAACATAAGTCCTGGCTCAAATTCATATGACTCGGCTCTATAGCACGATTTGGATTTGAAAGAAGGGTAACAGACTCCTAAATGCCTTGTTGCTTCCTGTTTATATAATGTGGTGCACAACATATCTATATACAAGGATCTATTAGATACGGTTTGTAGACTCCCTAGGATAGAACTGCTATGATACCAAGTTTGTCATGCCCCAAACTGTAACACCCGAAAAATTTTGAAATATTTAAGTGTAAAGCCCGGTAAAATTTGCAAAAGAAAATAATGTTTCAGATGCTTGAGGATATGTTGCGTGCTTGTGTTCTAGACTTCAAAGGTAGTTGGGATGATTATTTACCACTCATAGAATTTGCATACAACAATAGCTATCACGCTAGCATTCAAATGGCACTGTTCGAGGCTTTATATGGTAGGAGATGTAGATCTCCCATTGGGTGGTTCGAAATTGGGGAAGCAGAGTTGATAGGGCCACACCTCATGCATCAGGCCATGGAAAAAGTTAAAATCATTAAGGAGCGGTTGAAGACTGCTCAGAGTTGTCAGAAATCCTATTCGGATGTCCGTCGTAGGGATTTGAAGTTCAAAGAAGATGATTGGGTATTCTTAAAAGTTTTCCCCATGAAAGGGGTAATGCGATTTAGTAAGAAAGGAAAATTGAGTCCGAGGTATGTCGGACCGTACAAAATCATTCAGAGGATCGGTGAGGTGGCGTACAAGGTTGAGTTACCACCTGAGATGTAATTAGTACACCCGGTGTTTCATGTGTCTATGTTGAAGAAAGTAGTTGGAGATCCGACACTCATTGTTCCGGTTGATACTATTGAGGTAAAAGAGAAATTGATATACGAAGAGATTCTGGTTTCTATTAATTATCGGCAAGTCCGAAAATTATGAAATAAAGAAATTGCTTCCGTGAAAGTGTTGTGGCGAAACCAACAGGTTGAAGAGGCTACTTGGGAGGCCGAGGAAGAAATCAAGAAAACGTATCCTTATTTGTTTGAATTACCATGTATTTATAAAGTTGTGATCTAGGAAAATTATAAGTCTTATTTTTTTGAATTTTGTATCATTTGAACAATTGGCATTAAAGGTGTTCCTTTCTGGAAATATATTGCTTATGAGGCCACAATTGGTGTTGTTTTGTAGTATGTTACGTCGTTGGAATATGTATATGTTGTTAGGATGTGTTTCTGGGGCTCTCTGACAGGTGGATAGGCCTAATTACAAGGGAAACTCTGGCAAATTTTTGGAAATTTAGAGAGTTAGTTAAATTTGGGGCTACTAGTGTGTGGTATAAAAACAACTGAGCTGCATAAGGTGCTAATGATGGATTTTTACCCTCATTTGAGGATGAATAATCCTAAGCGGGGGAGAATGTAACACCCCAAAAAATTTTGAAGTACTTAAGTGTAAAGCTTGGTAAAATTTGCAAAAGAAAATAATATTTCGTGGTGCCGGAGAGTAAAGGAAAATATTTGGCTATGAAATGCGTTTCTGCGGTCCATTATGCGACCGCAGAATCACTTTGCGGATCGCATAATGGCTGCAGAGTGAAGAAGTTAATTGGGCCAGTGGGAAGCAGTTATATGGTCGAGTATGCGACTGCATAACTGTTATGCGATGCACTATGCGACCGCAGAACAGTTATACGGACCGCATAGCGACCGCAGACACAGGAAGATTTTGGTCATTTTGGACACCAATTATGCGACCGATATGCGGTCCGCATAACCATTATGCAGTCGCATATGCGACCGCAGAACCTATTCCGGAGCTTTATTTTGGGATTTTTAAAACCCGACCCTACTTTGTTAAATACACGTTTTGGGTCATTTTTAGATATAATCTGATATTTTAGAGTGAGAGAGAGTGCCCTAGAGTGAGAAGGTGTTCCTCAATAATTGATTCTTCAATTCTTGCTCAAGTTTTGGAATATTAAGAACGAAACTCACTAGGTCTTCATCCTAGAGGTAAGATTCTACACCCTAACCCCTAATTTTGGAATTATCTAAACACGGGTAATTAACTATATAAGTTTTGGGCATGAGAGTTGTTTATTTTACATGCATGTTTTATCAAAGGGTGTAGGGAGATTTTTGAGCTAAAACTGGTAAAGATTGGGTTGTGGGATGATGAAATCCTCCATAAAAAGACCTTTAAACCTTAATGCACACCTAGTGTTTGATAAAATGCTCAAATGAGCTAGAACCATAATCATCTTACTAATTTTGGTTCAATTTGTTATATTTCTAAAATATATTGAAGTTGCTAAGAATTTTAAAACATTTTAGAGTTAAGGAAGCTCAATTGAGGTATGTTGGCTAAACTCTTCTCTTAGAATTGGATCCTACGATATTAATGTGAATTATGTAAGTCCCGAGTGGTTCATATAAAATTGGCTATACCGAGTAATATTGGGATGAAAGATATATGTTCAACAAGTACCCCAAATTCTTTATTCATGTTATGTTATCGATTGAGGATGTGTTAAAATATGGGATGTGTATTAATAATGTTTCGACTTCAAGTCAAGTTCAAACGAAGGCTATTATGCCTAATTTTGTGAAGAATCTCTATGTGCTTTAGACTCTTAATTTCTCACATGTATTCTATATGCCTTGATTTGATTTGTTGTTGTTATTGTTGATGATGTTGATGTTAGAAAGTGAAAAGGTGAGCATGAAATACTAAGTACGGCCAACGTGCCAAGAATGATCTTATAAATTATGGCCATTAGTGCCAATGAAGTGAAAAGATGTGAAAGTAATATGAAATGCGATGATTGATACAAAAAGGTTGATATCTCGAATAAGACAGCCTAGCTGATCGGGTCGAGATCGGACACAATGACACACACATGGTGGTGATCGTGCTGGAAATTGTTATTGAAATTGTGATTATGGTCGATATCCCTAAAGGATAGCCTAGCCGATCGGGTCGTGATCAGACTCCGTGTTAAAGACCGTGGTACTGATTCTGAAAGAAATTATGGTTGATGTCTCTAATGAGATAGCCTAGCCGGTCGGGTCGTGATCAGACTCCGTGCTGAGAGTACGGTGGTACTAGTTTTGTAAATAACGGTATTGTGAATAATAGTATTGTGGACAATGGTATATTGATACTAAAAATATCCCAATGTGAGATATGCAAATTAATTGAAACATTGTCTTGATCCTAAATTGAAGTTTGATGTTGATTAAAGCTTCCATTAACATTATGATAATCTTGTTTATATTATTTATCATTCTATTGAGAGGGTGTTTAGTTGTACATACTAGTGCTATTCAACAGTACTAACGTCCCTTTTGTCGGGGGCGCTGCATCTTTAAATGGATGCAGGTGGTTCCATAGCAGGAGATATTGATCAGTGATAGCAGTACACCTTCTTCCCAGCTGACTTGGTGAGCCCACTTCATCCCGGGGTCGTGTATCTTTTGTACTTTGTGTATTCGATTTGAGGTATAGCCGGGGCCTTGTTGCCGGCATGATCATTGTACTCTTCTTCATCTATAGAGGCTCTGTAGACATAGTGTGGGTTGTGTATTGGTGCTGGGAAAGACAAACTACGTTATGTTGTGGTTGTATCACTTGTTCTATTTAAGACGTTAAAAATGATGAAACTATTGGAAATGAATTGGTATTGTAGACATGAACACATTTTTGTCTAATTAATGATAATATGTATTATCTCCATTCGTGGATGAGTTTGGATAGAATAAAATCTAACAGGCTTGCTCGGTCGGGTTCACTCGGTTGAGCACCGGTCGCGCTCCTCGGTTTTGGGGCGTGACACAAACTTGGGAAGGCATGGCCGGCACCCGGTGCCATACTCGGCCCGAGCGTACCACTCTATAACTCTGAACTCTGGAGAGGTAACCCTTAACTTAGGCTGACGAGGCCTACCTGCAAGCTGACAATACCAGTCAAGGCCAATGAGGCCATATTCTGAATCATCTAAAAATAATGTCTCTCTCATCTGATGGGTAAACATACCCAAAAGCTTATATACATAACTGTGTAGGCTGACTAGGCCGCCATGAACGTCTACAACCAGCAATACGAAACTTAACATGTACACAGGGCTAGCAAGGCCACAATAATGATATACAAAATACACAAGACTCGTCTACAAGCCTCTAAAGATAACTGTATTGTATCATGGTCAGGACAGGGCCTCGACCTACCCATAAAACCTGTATATATAAAATGGAGTCCAAGGTCTAGCCTGGTAACTCAGGGGAAGTGGAGCATACAAACCAAGCTAATGTTTGGCTCTTACTACTAGGAAGGTTTATCCAGCTGTCTATCAGGCCCTGTAGGCAAGAAATGCATCGTCCCCGGCAAAAGGGACATCAGTACGAAATAATTTACTGAGTATGTAAGGTAATAGAATAACTGAAAGCTGAGACTGAACAAATAATATAATAACTGAAAGTAACTGGGAGTCAAAGGGCCATTCTGGGCTCACTCATAGGCGCTCAACCATAGTAGGCTCGATATATAACTTACCATCTTATCATAGGTTGCCCAATAGGGGCCTGCCCACCGATTATAGCTCGGTGATGGTGAAAATACTGTATATATATAGACCCTCTGATCTATTATCTTAAAGAAGACAATACTTAACTGAATAAAAAGTCTCGATAAGGCATAATAATGTAACTTATTAGACTAGGATAATGTACATAAGTTCAAGATACGAACTTCTCTTTCTGACTTGTTATCAAACACATGTCGTTATGGTATCATGCCAAAATGATGGAAAGGTTTAGCCTTAACATACCTTATCACAATCTGTCCAATAACCACGTTTAACTTGTCTCTTTGCACCTTAATCTACAACAATGATAATAAGTTTATCGTTAAGCTACGAAAGATACAACTACCTTCAACAATATACTTTCAGCACCACAACACAAATCAATCTACACAACAACAAGTGCATAAACATCACTAACGAAACTACTATTTAATACGACGAGCAGCAAGCTCAGATTGAATCCCTTTTGAACCCCTTAACCCCAAAGTCATTCATTCATTAAATTAACAACATATCCAGGATGATATTAAGTACAATGAGAGGAATTCTAACCTCCTATTCATCTCCTAATTCAATCTCAAACAACCCAACAATCCAACAACAACAACAAGTATAACTTTCCATTGTTATGTTGTCCTTTCTCTTCATATTCACAGTACCAACAACAAATATGAAATGTAGACAATATATTTATAATAAAAACATCATAAAAGCATCATTTTCCAAGGTATCCAACCATTTAAAGTTCATGGAAACAACCTTTCCAAAACAGTTCATTAAGAACAATAACATCTCAAACTATTTCAAGTCTCCCCTTGTAGTATCTTGCTCAAATAATGCAACTAACACACAAACAACTTCAAGAACATGTAGTAGATTGGTTAATCACCTTAACCAGTAGCAACAACTTGAAATTTTAGCCGAACACAGCCCACAACTATCCGCAATGACAACACAACCTCAAAGAGGTGTTGTTCTTCACTAGAACAAACTTTTGATGTTGAAATATGGTGAATCAATTGGATTCCCCTTAAAACCCTTTTGGTACCTATTTAGGAGGGTTAGTAGGAGTTTGGAGATGAAGTTGAGTCGAAACTGAGCAAAGAAATAGGCATCCAAATCATTTTTAAAGTGAAGTAGGTCGACTACCGCCTAAATGGGTCCCATTAGAGAGTTGCTTGCGCAGTCTCGCAAAAATGCGAATATCTATCTACTCTGATGTTGTATCGATGAGAGGTTTAATGAGTTAGAAACTAGACTCGTAGAACTTCAATATGGTAGGTGTATTTATCCCGTAACTCCAAGTATATAGGGAGAAAAGCTCAGCTACATTTAACCTAATTCTCAGCATATTATGAATGTAACTTGTGATGACATTTGCCAACTTTTGTTCCAAAACTCTTTTGAATTCAAAACATAACACACGACTATCATACGGCTAAGATAAAACATAACCTCCTTATCATGTTAAGCACCCTAGTCTTACCCCAAATATACATGTTATAACATTTCCAACTTGTCGAGTTTCAACAAAACTTAGTTTCTTCAATTCGTTTAGCTTCAAATCCTTCCAGCCCTCTTGGTACTTGTTATTCATGATCTTATATATTTGTAACCTCCACGGTAACATGGTTAACTTGTTTTGAGGAAAATTTTAAATGTTAGGCAAGAGGTGGAGCATGAGATTTGGTGGGAGATGAAGTGTGCTACTATAAATGTTTGGCATGAAAACTGGACTGGGTTAGGAGCTTTATATCATATTGTGCCACCTGATTTTCACATCAATGAGGACCTATAAGAAGTGGCAAACTTGGGGCAAGGAGATGACTGGAATGAGCAGTTAGTTGAACAATCCTTTCCTAAGGATATTGGATAACATATTACACAGTAGGTGAATTTGAAGACACTGGAGGTTACTGGGACAAGCCTTGGTGGAGACCTACAGCATCAGGCAAGTTCACAGTTAGTAGTGCATGGCAACTAGTGAGACATAGGGCAAACACTAATCAGGAATTCAAGCAGATGTGGATTAAAGGTCTGACCTTCAAGTTATCTTTCTTCCTATGGAGGCTATAGAGATTCAAATTGGCTACTGATGATATGTGGAGAAGACTGGGGTATGTATATATGCCTAGTTGTTGGTATTGTCAAGCTCTACAAGAGGAATTATTTGATCATTTGTTCCTATCTAGACATACTGCTACTAGAGTTTGGAGGACATTTATGAATGTTTCAGGGCTTAATTTTCAGCTAGTATAGGTGCATCAAGTTATTAGAGAGTGGTGGAATATTGCATGTTGCCCAAAACTTAAGTCATTATATCAAGTTGTGCTAGCTATTGTCACTTGGGATCTTTGGAAGATGAGAAACACAAATAGAAATGGAGGTTCAGTATATGTTAATAGAGTGATACATGAGATCAACAAGACCTTACACTACTTAGAAAAGTCAATATCCCTTATCTTTGGCCAGACATGGTCAAGTTCTTTAAGGGATACAAGCCGGTGTTGGTGACTTGGAAGCTGCCTCATAGTGGATGGTATAAGTGCAATACTGATGGAGCTTCAAGAGGTAATCCAAGACCTAGTTCTATAGACTTCTGTGTGAGGGATAGTGAAGGTGATTTGGTATATGCACGAGCAAAGCAACTGGAGGACACAACAAATATTGTTGCTGAGGCTAAGGCAATTGAAGAAGGCTTAGCATATTATGTGGCTCATGAGCTACACCCTCTAATATTGGAAACTGATTCATTGGGATTGAAGAAGATCAGTTAAGGAGAATGGGATCCACCATGGTGTATTATAGCTGAAGTGAAGAGAATACAGGAGATGAAGGAGCACTTCAATGTTCTATTCCAGCATGTACTAAGGGAGGGCAACAATGTGGCAGACGTTTTAGCTAACCTTGTATTTTCTTTTGCGTGTACAATGCAGTTTCACTCTTTCTCTGAACTTCCAAGTGAAAGGAGAAGATTAATCATTCTTGACAAGTCACAAACTCCTAATCTTAGGGTTAGGATTGCTAAAAGAAGAGCTCCAGATTGATGAGTATGTTAGTTTTCTTAATGCCTGTTCTTGCTACTTGTTTTGTTATAATGGAATTCTGTATACTGTTAGGGTGCTTTCCATTGGTATTAGCATGTTATCATGCTCATTCTGGTGGTGTTCTAAAGGTATATGGAAGTATTTGTGCAAGCAGGCAGTGGATTTCTCATCATATAAGGGCACAACATGTCTTCAGGTTTAGCCTTAGGTCATTACATGTCCCATGCATTGTATATTAGGTATGTATTTACTACAGGATATGCATTCAGTTGGTTCATATCTCTCTAACTTATATGTTTTTACAGAAGCCTCAGATGGTGAACTTAAAGCTGGGATCCAATGATTTTTAAAAGCTCTGTGGTCTGCAATTGTTTATATTTGTACTGTAATGACATTATCTAGTGGTAATGGCATGTTATCATACCCATTCTGGAGGTGTTATGGCAGTGCATGTTGGATGATTAAAACGTAGGAATGCAGCCTTTATACAAGCTGCTACTGGAAGCTTGTGGTACAACATTTGACTCAGAAGAAAGGCTACTTCTCTACGTGTGTCATTGACATAGGGAGGAGAATATTCTCATATTGCATTCTGCTGTTCAAAGTGTGGATGTTTGCATATGCATACTGCATGGATGCTTGGCCATTCCCAGAATTTGATGGTGTTGCTTGGAGATTCATATTAGCCTTGTCATATGGAATACAAAACTTGGCGCTTGGTGAGAGCTTTGGAGGTGCTACATTGAGGTTTTGCACTTGGCTTGTGGATACACTCATCCCCATTTGTTGTGAGTTGACTACTTTACCACTTGTAATAGTTAGGTTTCATAGTGTAGCTAGATTTAGCTTTACATCCTTTAGCTTTTTTGTTTTGGACAAATTGTAAACACTGGATTCCAGTTTTGGAGTATTATTTATATATTAGCCACTAGGCATCCAGCCTAGTGGTATATTTGCTAAAAAAACATGATTAAGTTAATTTATATACTTTCAAAGATGATATCATTTTTGAGCTTACATCAATTGACTTACGGCGTACACTCACGTACGAATACATGAGGTGTAACACTGATCTCTAACTCTCCCACATAAATGAATGATACGTCACCCATACACAACTGCCTCATGAGAAGTACTCCATAAATATTTCGCACCACATAGCAAAATATGAACATCAACCGTCACCAACAGTGTGATTTCTGTAATACTAGTCAAGCATCTGCAAATTAATACACAATGTGTTTTCCGAAACACACACCCTTCTCAGGCGATACAAGATAGTGCTAGCATCCTATTAAACATTTGAAATCTCCTATGATTCCTAGAACTCATGACCGTCCTTCCGAAATAGAATCGCAACCTTGTCCATTCGATCTCAATACCTCACGACTCACTGTATTGATTATGCCATGAAATGAAAATACGAGAATCATGTTATCAACTCTGAATCACGGGTAGGATATACACTTCATCAACCAAAAATCTTTCACTTATTTCAATTCAAGAGAGAATCACAACACACAACAAACTTCCCATACCCATAGGAGACATCAGCCTCAAGTCGTGGACAAAACCATCTTGAACTTTTCAAAATCCATCTGCACATAACCAAGCCATCAGAATTGAATCTCTCTAAATCAACAAAGCCTCGCAAGCCGCCAAACCCAATAGTAACTCAAACCGAAATGCTCGCCCGAAGAGACCTTTAATGAATATAAAGCTATTTATTCCATCTTTCCAACACTGCATCACAGAATCGATAATGATACCAAAATATTCCAAGTCTATTTCACAGTCCAAAGTAAAACTCAAATCCTTAGACACACAACAAAACCGAAAAATCCTTAGGTACCACATCTTGGATCTTGAACCCACTAGAACCATTCTCGAGAGTCACTCACTCTAACCTAATCCCGAATGCATAGCCAAATATGCCGATCAACTAGTGCTTCCCTAGCACATGAATACTCCAAAAGAAGTAACCGAGAAATTCCTTCTTCTTGCACTCTACATCCACAAAGGAATATTAAACCTGAGCCACCCCACAACCTCCATATATCAATAAGGTATAATACATTATGCATCTAGTAAATTCCTTGCCCAAGTCATCCTCCCTGACAACCTTCTCAAACCATATCGAATCCACAAGTGTATCCAAGTCCAGGAGCTATAACAACACATGCCCAAATTACCCGATAGTCGATGGCAGACTCACTCATTTGTCTTGAAGCCACAAACACATCCGTTGATAACCCACAATGCCCTTCTTTCTTTAATTCCATGACCTCGCGTATTTATTCAGTTGAATCTCCTCATAAACTCACATAGCACCACTCAAAATATAGTTCAATCATTTGATGAGTGCAAATTCATTCTTGCACCAGTCGAGCTCACTTCCTCAAGCCTCCGAAATGGTAGTATATGCATTACATTTGATAGAAGAAAAACTCTTCATAGAATCCTCATAAGAACCACACAACCAGAAACCTTCTCGTAGGAGATAAACCACCTTCTAGCCCATAATCGACATCTTCCAATGACCCTACCACTATCACAACCACTAAGCAATCAATTAATCTTCCCGAGTCTACTCTCGTCAACAAGATTCAACTTTATTCCACAAATGTACAACTGAAAGATCTATCAGCACGTCCACATCTTAAGACAATACAACACATTGAGACGATGACTAAGAATCCATAGCCCTTCGTATTCCTACCACAACATCACATGTCGTCGGTGCACAACTGATGCCGAGTACTCAAAATCGCACACGAATCGAAGAGAAAGATATTGAAGGTTTAGGTTTCAAGATGAAACAAAGTCACAGAATACAGAAAAAAAAAAGTTTCCTAAATGTCGTGTAGCCTCTCGAAGATAGGGATGACATCATTTTACCAATCCGCGAGACTCTACTAGACACTTGCTCATGACTCGTAGAACCTATGAACCTAGAGCTCTAATACCAACTTGTCACGACCCAAAATCCCACCAAGTTGTGATGGTACCTAACCCTAGCCACTAGGTAATCCAACCAATATATGATGCAACTATAACAAGAAATCATCAATAAATAAGACTAATAAAATTAATACAACTACCCCAAGGACTGGTAGTACAAGTCATGGGCGACTAAGATTAAGAATACAACTCTAATTTGAAGAAAAATACATTATCTATTTGAAATTTACATAAACAGAAATATAGGTTCTAAACTACCAAGATCAAGTGGTCACTTATGTTTGGAACTCTGATTCGTCTTCCATGCTAGGCTTCATCTTCTACAACAACTAAGCTTCCAGAATATGCACGCAAGGTGCAGAAGTGTAGTATGAGTACAACATACCTCATGTACTCAATACGTATCTTGACTAACCTCGGTGAAGTAGTGACGAGATTGGTAAAGTTAAAAGATACTCACTTAAGATAACATGTGACATTCATAAGCTAGAGAAAATAACAAGGAGGAAGACAAGTAACAATGAAAGAGTCAAATAAAGAAAAGAACATGCATGTTTCAGAAACATAGCGACCCAACCATTCTCAATAAATCAAGTCCACGAGGAAAGAGCAGTAGCTAGGAAACAATATAAGCCAAGTATTCAAATCCGCGAAACTAAATGTGTATGTTTCAGGTATCAAATCAAATAGCATGACAACACCCTTCGTGCATCTATCTCATCCTCAACAAGCATATGTATGTATGTATGTATGTATGTATGTATGTATGTATGTATGTATGTATGTATGTATGTATGTATGTATGTATGTATGTATATATATATATATAAAATTGCAAACCAATTGATGTGAAATCATTCTCACCAAACATATGTATAATAGTACCAACCAGGTTGAGGGAATACAACCAACAATAACAACGAGGTAGAAGGTACACAACAGTAACAAATAAGGTGGAAGTATATAGATAACAATAACAGATACGGTAAAAGGCATAGATCTAACAATAGAAAATTAGGTAGAAGAATATAGATATCAATAACAATCAAGGTAGAAGGTACAAATAATACAACAACAAATAAGATAGAAGGTATAGATGTGAATATAAAAATCAAGAAAGGAAGTATAGATATAACACTAACAAGCAAATAGAAGGCATGGATGGAACAATAACAAATAAATAGAAGGCATAAATTGAACAATAACAAATAAGGTAGAAGGCATAGATGTAACAACAACAAACAAGATAGAAGGCATATATATATATATATATATATATATATATATATATATATATATATATATTATACATTTAATATATATACTATGTCTCTTGTCCTCAACCCGCACGAAAAATACTCTTCGTTCCATGAACTCTAATCCTCACTTACACCCGATCCACATAATAATAATAATAATAATAATAATAATAATAATAATAATAATAATAATAATAATAATAATAATAAGAAGCATGAATATATCCTTCGTGCATAATTCACTCTTCCTCACAAGCACGAAAACACTCTTCGTACCACTTTTCCTCACCAAGCATATATAAATATTACCAAGTAAGGTGGGAAGCAAATAACATTAAGAAGAGTAATTAATCATAATACACCGCGTGAGGGATAATCATAACTTTTACACCAATAAGTGAGCCAACATTTCAAGAACCATAATGTTTAAACATCTCAACAAAATTTAAACATGGTCTTTAGCATGAAAATAGAAACTCAATATCACAAGAATAATGGATGTAGACACGTATTTATGATATAAAGTATGACCTCAACCTAATCGGGTATATTAACAATCTTAAGAATGGTGCATTACGTTCAATTAGGATAACATGAAAAAAACACAATCTCTAGCATGAATATATATGCTCATTTTATCATAGAAATCAAGTAAACCTTAAGTCAAGAAGATCACAAAGTTCAACAAGGCACAAAAAAGCATATAATCTACTCCGGCATGGATAACCCTGGCTCATGCATATACTCTCATCACTTCGCATATGCATCATCCCCACATGTAGCAAACAATACCATTTCTTAGGAAACATTCCCTCAATAAAGCTACGCAAGACATTTAGCTCATCCAGACTAGTCTTCAACCTCAAATAGCATCAAAACCTTTCTCTAGCCACCCAATCACACATATCCAAGCCAAACATCATCCAAGGAAGTCAAACAATGCTATAGGAAGCTTTGATTTTTGAAGAATTTTTAAAAAGTCAACAAAAGACAATTCGGGACCGCACGCCAAAAATTCGAAACTAATACCAAAATCCAATGATCCATAACCTGTCGCGTCCAAATATATAATTAGTTTTTAAAATCGAGTCCAAATCGGTACTCAAATTCTCAAAATAGATTCTCTTAAAGTGTGTACAAAAACCTCAAATTTTATCCCAAAATTCCATATTTTGGGTGTTAAATATTCATGTAGAATCTTGAAATATAATCACAAATATGTAGAAATTACTTACCTTCTTTCCTTGTATGAAAATCTTCTTGAACAATCGCCTCTCTCCAAGCCTGGGGTTTAAAATATGAGAGAATAAGCAAAAGTCCCGAAATTTCACTTAAAATATACTGCCCAGTGATACCCTACGCGATCGCGACCCACTTCTTCGCGATCACGACGCACAAAAGTAAGCACGCCTCTAAATACACCATCGTGATTGTGAAATTGCCCATGCGATCACAAAAGCCAACACCCCCAACACCTTTGTGAACGTGTCGCTCTACACGCGAACGCGCTGACTACACTCCTAAGCCTACGCGATCCCTTTTATTTGCCCACGACTGCGGAACACGACCAACCTAACCAAGATCCTTCTTCATGATCGCACAGATACCTCGGGGATCGCGAAGTGCAAAACTCCACCTGCTAACTTCCTTTCTCCGTGATCGCGAGTGTCAGCTCCGCCATCGCGAAGCATTGCCCAGCACCAGAAAACCAGCAATGTAGAACTCCACTGAAATGGCCTGATATACACTCGAGCCACCCGGGACCCCGTCCAATCACTCCAACAAATCCATTACTTCCTGCGAACTTGTCCTAAGACTCGAAACATCAAAAACAATAACAACATCAAGAATCAAAGATTAAACCCATCTATTGACTTTCAAACATTCCAACTTCGCCAAAAGCGTCCGAATCATACTTAGACATTTCGGATTACAACCAAAGTTTGCACACAAGTTCCAACAATTAAATGAATCTATCCAAAGTCCCAAAATACCAATCGAAGTCCGGTAACACCAAAGTCAACTCCCCGTCAAACTTAAGAACCCTCAAATCCTTCGACTTGCCAACTT
Source organism: Nicotiana tabacum (assembly GCF_000715075.1). Classification (NCBI taxonomy): domain Eukaryota; kingdom Viridiplantae; phylum Streptophyta; class Magnoliopsida; order Solanales; family Solanaceae; genus Nicotiana; species Nicotiana tabacum. The sequence goes on from NC_134100.1 coordinate 67,921,335, forward strand.
TCAGCAATTAGAGCCGAAACTTTCTAGAAACCTTTGAATCCAAATCCGAACACACGCCTGAGTCCAAAGTCACCATATAACCTATTGAAATTATCACATACTAGTTCTGAGGTCATTTTATTCAAGACTCAAACCTTAGTTAAGTCTTCCAACTTAAAACTTCCAAAACAAGAATTACTCTTCCCAGCCAATCTCGAACCTCTAGAAAAATAAAGTCAATCATACACACAAGTCATAATGCATCATATGAAGCTACCAAAGTCTCAAACCGTCGAACAAAATGCTAGAGCTCAAAACGACCGGTCAGATCGTTACAGATTCAAAAACTAAAACTTAGAGAAAGACCGAGAAATTCTTACAAAAACCGTAATTCAGTTTCACCAACAGCCTAATCAACCTCCATAGGTGAAAACAACTTCTATAAAATAAAATAAATAAATAAAATAAAGGGAGTATCTGAACAGACCGCAAAGGGGAAAATAGATGAAGAATTGAATAAGAAAAAGAAAAAGCACCCTTTTTTGACAATTCTGCTATTTATTCATTCATTTTCCAAATAAGATAAAGCTACCTTCATTGATTGCTTACGGTGATTATGTTCCTTCCATTAGTAGGCATATTTTGTTTCCATTTCAATTTAAGTAGGTATTTGAATATAAATTTAGTGGAAACTCGAAAAAACAAATCTTTGAAGTATTATTGAAAAATAATTTTTTGAAGTTAAAGTTGCGCTTGGGCATTTAATTTTATGAGTAAAAGAAAAGAATTTCACCCAAAAACTGGCCCAAATTAATTTTTTGAACTTGAATTTTTTTCTTTAAAAAAAAGGTAAAATAAAAAATATATATTTCCAAACAGGAGCTATTTTGCCAAGTAGCATTTCCAAACACTTTCATTCTTTCAAGCAGATACGCGGTAATGTACTTTGCCAAGTGCTTGCTCTAAGAACCCTTTGGCCAATCTGCCAAAAATTGCTTATTTTAAAAAGTGCTTTTATTCAAAAGTACTTTTACAAAATAGCAGTTTGTGTTTGGCCAATTCAATTGAGTAGTGCTTTTTGCAAGCTCGTTGTATTTGACCAATATTTTAACAAAGTACTTTTAAGTGTCAAATTGCGAAAAAGGGACATTAAAGGTTCAATTTGCGATTAGTATTATTTAGAATAGAAAATTAATTTTAATATTTATTATAAGAGAATTCAATTAAAATATAAAACGTAAAGTAAAAATATAAATTAAAAATTCCAATCAATATAAAACATAGTTATTCCAAAACAATAACATTGTGTGTTTGGTCTTACTTATTGTTTGCATGATAATTTAAATATGTCAAAATACATCATTAAATATAAATTTAAAATCTACTTTTAGAAATAAGAAAAAGAGAATAAAAATATGATTAAAATAAAAAAAGAGAAGAAATGTATAGTGGAAATAAAAATAAAAAGGAAAAGGAAAAGGAAAAGGAAAAAAATGTTAAATTAATAAGAGATAATTTAGAAAATATGAATTTATTTAAGGTTATTGTTGTCTTGAACAAACTAATTTTCTGCTTCTGCTTCTGCTTCTCGGAATAAGCTAGAATTTGTAGCTTCTTCCCAAAAGTAGAAAAACTGATTCGGTTGCTGCTCAAAAATAATTTTTCATTTTGGCCAAACACCTAGAAATTTTCAAAAAGTACTTTTTTGACAAAAAAATACTTTTGGCATCCTAGAAACTTGACCAAACAGGCTCTAAGGATTGCTCCTCTGTTTCATTTTTATTTTATGTTGCAATGAAATTCTTTATTTGTTCGTTTTAAAAAAAGGATATATTTTTATTTTCGAAAAATAATTTAATCCTATTTTTCTATTTTACACTGGATAAAATATTTTCATACTCCACAAAAATCTAATGACATATTTAATACCACAAGAGTCACGATTCTTTTTCTTTCTTTTTAAGCTTAATATCCAATCAAACAATACTACATAAATTAAAATGGAGTAACTAATAATTTTTTCTATGTTATATGAAGGAAAAAAGAACAAAAAGAAAGGAAAGAACTAGTACAAATTAAGACAAACAAAATAAAATAGAAAGAAAGAAAATGAAGTGGGAGTGGAGAACTTGTACACAAACTCCAAAATGTGAAAACACCACCATCAACACACGACAAAAACACGTACAATCAAAAGTTCCAACACACAACTCTCTTCGTATAGATCGCCTACGCCATCCGTTACGTTTTCCCATTCTTGATATTTCTCACATTTTCCTTCACCCTTCTCTCTCTCTCTCTCTCTCTCTCTCTCTCTCTCTCTCTCTCTCTCTCTCTCTCTCTCCCTCCCTATATATACACACATTTTTTCACATTATTATTAACAGAAAAGAAGCGAAAAATGGCAGAAGAAGTGAGCAACAAACAGGTCATTCTTAAAAACTATGTCACAGGTTACCCTAAGGAATCCGACATGGAAATCAAGAATGTCACCATTAAACTCAAAGTTCCAGAAGGTTCTAATGATGTGGTTGTGAAGAATCTTTACTTGTCTTGTGACCCTTATATGCGTAGCCGCATGAGGAAAATTGAGGGTAGCTATGTTGAATCCTTCGCTCCTGGCTCCGTAAGTGTTTAGTAATTTGTTTTTCTTGGACTTAATATGTTGTCTTTTTGTTTGTTAGTCTTGATTGCTTTGGGATTGTTAATTTATTAGTGAAAAATGATTTATAATATTCTGGGTGAGAGGTGGGGACCCAGTTTCTACTGAATGTAATTTATGGAATAGTTTAGGTTTTCTTTTTCTACTTTAATTTATTACTCCACTAATCAAAATTGGTAAAACAATCCAAACCAAAAAAAACTGTTTTTTGTTGCTCTTGTTTGAAATATATTCGAATGTTCCTTAATACCTAGCGTATGTAATAATAAAAATGTACTCTTGTTGCTCTTGTTTGTATTGGGATTATTTAATTATATTTGAGATTTATAATTTATTAAAGGCTAATCGAATAGTGTTGACTGATGTTTGGAAAATGTCATCAGATATCAATGTTGGAAGCCATTTAGCTCAGTAAAATTATTTTAACTAAATCAAAAGAATAAAATACTATAGGTTGGAGTAAATAAGTTGTTAATGGTAGTGTTTTTCTATTTAGTCATTTGGGATTAGCAAAAAAAAAAAAAGTGTTCATTTGGTTCTTCCTTCTCCTCCTCCGTTAACAAGCCAATAAACGTTCTTGTAATTGTTGAACAGACTGCAAAGTTTCAGTACATCTTAGTCTTAAAACAACATAGACAGGCTTTCTACTTATTTTTGTGAACTACATACCAATCTAACTGTCTGTTTACCCGAAAATCGGATAACGTTAGATTTGTGTATGGTTCTAAGGATATGCGATACAATTTGATATAAATCGTGTAGAGAAATGAAAATATGTGTATCTTAACTATGAAAATGAAAATAGTGAGCAAAAAGAGTGTGTAAAACGAAGCACCAGGGATTCTCCTTTTTCTCCCCCGTGATCTTTTGTTGCCATCCTTCTTATAGTAGAGAGATCTTACTTTATATACAATAAAAAATACGTAGTGGAGAGCCCATGATATATTGTCTTTTCCTCGATTTCCGCCAAGATTCTCTCCCATAGTGCGGTTGCAACGGCCCTAATCTGCAAGCTCGATACTGGCTCGAGCTCAGTGTTGGATCGAGCCCTCAGCCTTGGTCCGAGCTCGATTCTGACTTGGGGTCTCGGTATTCAGGGTGAATGTTGGTTGGTCCATGCATCTTCGATAATCTCCGCTTTGCCTCGTAGTTCGATTTGGATATGGGCTCGATAATGATAACGAGCTTGTCATTTGATCGGTCTTGGAGCTCGAAGTTCGCCGCCCTTACTTCGGATCTTGACCGAGCTTGTCATGCAGATATCCTTTGATCGAAACATTATCGTCTCGATCAGTCCGTACGACTGACTCGAATCGGTTTTGACCGTATATAGATAGTCCCCTCGTTTCTCGGAAAAGGATGTGGCGAGAAACGATATGATTTCCCAACAGCTCCATCAGATATATACTAACATTTTCATCGATCCCGACCATGACGTATGTGATAGTTGTCCCATCGGTTCGGTTTTACCGAGGCATTTAATGTGTCAGACGGTGGTCGGCCACCTCTGATATTGAACCGTCATTGCTTCAATTTATAAATAGCCTTTCCTTCCACCATTCATCATTTTATGTCTTCAGTCTTCAAAATTTTGCAAATTCCTTTTCTGAGTTTTCTGCTTGTAAACCTATGAGTTTTACTGCAAATTCTTCCTTAGAACTCCAAATACTTCTGTCCTTTGTTTGTGAAATTTTAAATGGCAAAAACGTTTAAAAATGTTCCGCAAAAAGAGATCGCTTCTTCATCTCGACCTACTGGTGGTGAGGATGTGGAAGAGCCCCGCCCTGAGGAATTCGTTCCGGTTGGGTGTTCGACCGTAGGCGATTTCAAAATTGAAAAGCCTTCTCCGATACCGGGTCGATGCGAGCCGATATCGAGGAATCAATGTTCAATCACCGAAAAGGTTCTCGATAAAGTCATACAAGAATGCAACTGGGATAATAAATTCGTAGTAATCACATCACCCGGTGAATCAATTACTACGTACGTCGAAGGGTTCTTAAGTATTTATACTTATCCTTTCACGTTGGGACCCTTAGACCCTGTCATCGTCGCCTTTTGTAAGAGGTACGATGTGACCCTCGGCCAAATCCACCCTTCCTATTAGAGGATAGTGATTTTTCTTCGATTTTTCTCGAGCAAGGTCGAGGGGCGTGTCTTCAACCTCGATCATCTTATGCGTCTTTACAGTCCCCAACTTTATCGAGGAGGGATGATCAAGCTTGCACGCCGAGCAACCAAAGCACCATTCTCGAGCATAGACGAGACCCGGGATCGGGGTTGGATGGGCCGTTTTGTTCGAATCATGACCTCGGATCTGATCCCTGCCGATAACTTGCCATTTCCCGAGAAATGGAATATGAGCCGTGAGTAAAAGTTTCTCTTTGCTCGTTTTGATTTTATGATTGCTTTCTATTTTGCTGATCCATTTTTCCTTATCACAGTCGTTGCTCGAATGCCGGAACCGATCCCGGATCTTAGACAATGGGTCGAAAGCCTAGTGTTGCAGAGACCGTACTTCTAGCGTGCTTGGGTCGAATTATCAAAGGGTCGATGGGAGGCCAGCAGTCATGGTAAATTTTTTTGTCGATTTGTCTCTTCATCGGTTTGTACGGTAAATCTCCCCCTTCCCTTTTGTAGGACTTGGGAAAGATGTAGTCATGAGGCCGTCGTCCGGTGGCGAAGAGGTTCCTGTCCCGAAGAAGGTGAAAGAAAGGAAGAGAAAAGACGTACCGGGCTTCTCGAACTCGGAAAAGAAGAAACCGGCTAAAAGATCTCGGAAGCCGAAGGGGGGCCCTAGTGTTGTGTCTTCGGAAGCGGTCCGCCATTTAAGGGACGAGCCCGAAGAAGGAGAGGAGAATTTAGCCTGCGTACGGGCTAATGTTGTGATTCAATAGTCTTCCAATTTGGTGGAAGCAGATCGGGGAACTTTGGCCATAATCCCAGAACAAGAAGCCAAGATTATCCCTTCTCAAGCTAAGATGATTGGAAGGGATACCGAGGGTGGATCTTCTCCAGCAGTAGAAGATATTTTAAGGGATGAGTTCAGGATAGTTGACATCGGCGGATCCCCTCAATTTTCAGATGCCATGATTCGAGAGGCCGTCATGTTGGAGGATCGGTCCTATGAGGGTTTTCAGGAGTCGGCCGATATCCACGATTTTCTGGAGGGGCTCGAGTCAGGTGCCTCGGAGGAGGTTACTGGTTTTGGTGGAATGCCGGTACCCAAAAAATCGTTGTGGTCGGGTTCCTCCGAGCCTTCTTCGATTCATAAACTGGTGGACTGATTTCCGGCCTCGAGTATCGATCCCGACCGAAGGCGGAAGATAGTGCTCTCCGTACCTGCGGATAGCCGAATTTTTTCTTCCCCTGTGGGGATTGCCAGTTACCTTCGGTCCTTGGTGACCGAAGAAGATCAATCAGTGATGAATGCGGTGGGGACCGCCTGTCTCTTCAATGAGGCCAACATGCTTTGAATCGGGTAACTCTGATGGCGTTTTCGCCGCTTCTTTTACACAGAGTTGCAAGTAATTTTAATGTTTCTCCTTTTGTTTGCAGGCTTCGGTGTTGCATCACGAGGCCTTTCTTCGAATCAGGAAGGAGCATGATGTCGAGGTTCGGAGCCTCACTGAGAAGAATGACTCGTACAGGCTTCTTAGTGAAAAACTTTGAGCAGATTTGATAGCGGCTCGGGAAGAGCATGAGGAGATGGCTGAGCAGGTATTCCGCATGTTCCATGATAGTGAATATGAAAAAGAGATAACCACTAACGATCCGGTTCTGCAGGTGCGGCAGAGGATCGAGCAGATTGGACGGCTTAACTCACAGGTAGATGCGCTGATGGCCGAGGCAGAAGAATATAAAAAGTGTATGGATAACCTTGCCTTGAAAAAGGAAACCGTCGAAGCTCAGTTGGAGCTGTCAGATGCCCAACTTCGATCTGTGAAAGAAAATGTTTTGGGGCTGATTGAAAAGATGAAAGAGCTTCAGCATCAGTTGGATTTGGCCAGTTTAGATAAAGCAGATTTGGCCAAAGAACTCGAAGTGGCCAGATCTGAAGTAGTCGAGGTCAACAAAAGAGCCGATGCCAAAGTGGCTCAGTTAAGGATCGATGTCGAGGTTAATCAAACCAAAGCCGCGAGCATGATCGAGCATGCAAAGTGGTAGGCTCGGAGAGAGGCTCTCGAGGAGGTTAGAGCTCAGGGCTTCGATGTTGGGGCCGAGATCAAAGTCGCCAGGGCGGAACAGAACAAAGCTCGGTGGTTGGCCTTTCCTGAGGAGGACTCCGATGACTCGGGGGAGTCTGAAGACGAGGATGATGCCGAGAATACGGCCTCCGATGAAGATTGAGTCATTTAGGGCCTTAGGTCGATCGTTGCGTTCTTTTGATACCGCTTTCGGCTTTTGTATAAAGAACTTCCCTTTGGAAGAGTAGCCGCCTCTTTACAAAAAAATTATAAATATAAATCTTTCTTCTTTTTGAAGAAAAATAGCCTTTCAAACTGAATAGATTGTTTGAATTTAAATCTCTGTTGCCTTCGGGCCTTGTGGGTAGTCCCCTTCGCTTTATCGAGCTCGAACATCCTTCAACTTAAATAGTCAAGTATTCGTTTTAACTCGAAGAAAATGAGTAGTTTTGCTCGAAATCGAAATAAAAGTAGCCTGCAGGCTTAGTAATAGAGTAAATGATTCGAACTCGATGCAATGCAGCCCGTAGGCGTAATGATCGAAGTAGCCCGTAGGCTTAGTGGTCGAGTGAGTGCTTGCTCGAACTTGAATTAAAAGTAGCTTATAGGCTTTAGTAGTCGAGTGAATGATTCGAACTCGAAATAATGTAGCCCGTAGGCGTAATGGTCGAGTGAGTGCTTGCTCGAACTCGAAAAAAAATAGCCCGTAGGCTTTAGTAGTCGAGTGAATGATTCGAACTCGAAATAATGTAGCCCGTAGGCGTAATGGTCGAGTGAGTGCTTGCTCGAACTTGAAATAAAAGTAGCCCGTAGGCTTTAGTAGTCGAGTGAATGATTCAAACTCGAAATAATGTAGCCCGTAGGCGTAATGGCCAAGTGAGTGCTTGCTCGAACTCGAAATAAAAGTAGCCCGTAGGCTTTAGTAGTCGAGTGAATGATTCGAACTCGAAATAATGTAGCCCGTAGGCGTAATGGTCGAGTGAGTGCTTGCTCGAACTCGAAATAAAAATAGCCCGTGGGCTCTGTAGTCGAGTGAATGATTCGAACTCGAAATAATGTAGCTCGTAGGCGTAATGGCCGAGTGAGTGCTTGCTCGAACTCGAAATAAAAGTAGCCCGTAGGCTTTAGTAGTCGAGTGAATAATTCGAACTCGAAATAATGTAGCCCGTAGGCGTAATGATCGAGTGAGTGCTTGCTCGAACTCGAAATAAAAGTAGCCCGTAGGTTTTAGTAATCTAGTGAATAATTCGAACTCGAAATAATGTAGCCCGTAGGCGTAATGATCGAGTGAGTGCTTGCTCAAACTCGAAATAAAAG